>NC_053431.1:47902495-47939318 GCF_007990345.1 Gossypium hirsutum | reverse complement strand
TATCTCATTTGATAACTAGATTCTTTTTTTTTTTCATTAAAGGAGTCTAAGCATAAAATTTATCTTATACCATTTTGTACATTTATAATGATTTTCTAAAAAAACAGGGATTTCGGAGTCATTTGACACCGTCTCACACAACTTTAAATATCTCATTATCGAAAATTCCTTTGCTTACACGGTTTCTTTATAGAACTAGACTCATTAAGATTGATTTCATGTCTCATTAGCTCTAATTCAAGTCCATAATATGGTGATTTTCTAAATCACGTTACTGCTGCTGTCCGAAGCAGACTATTTCAATTACCCTTAAATTCCGCTCAAACACTTAAGAACTTACCTTTGAGCTTAGAACATATCATGGCCACATCATATCTTACTAAATCAACTCATCATGTCCTATTATAATTGAATTTACTCAACGTTTAAACACTTAAAAACTTGCCTCGGAAGTTGCGAACGATTACGACGGCTCTTCGATCACTTTTTTTCCTTTCCCTTATCCAACTTTGATCTCTAGGCTCTTGAGCTAAATCAAACAAATTTACTTCTCAACCAAACACATATATATGGCAACCATATACATTTCAAAAACAATTCGTTCGTATCATTTGTCCATATATTAGCTTTTAGCATATTTGGTCATTAGAGTGACCTATTTAACTTTCAAGCATTTCATTTCTAATTGTAATTAAACAATGCCGAATGCATTAGCTACTAATGCCACACACACACATGTGCATAAAATTCATCCATACATAACCTCTAGCTCATTCGGTCATTCATCTCTCAAACCTATCAAAGTTTCATGTCGAACTTCCCTGGCCGAATACACATATAAGCACATAATGCACATTTAGAATTTTTTTTTTATTTACTTCATGATACATTCGGCCTTGGCAACAATTTCATTAGAAATCCTATTAGCACTTCATCAATCAATATATATTCTTAATTTCATACTATCATGCTAGCTGATATTATTTATCAAGTTCTCATTCTATTCGGCATTGCATCAAATATAATAGCCATTTTTCCACTTTGATCTTGCATCCATTTAATATAGTTGTTCAAGCTATACAACAAATACAAAACAAAAACTTTATTCCTCCATAGCTACAATGGCCGAAAGATCTAGACATCTCAATCCGAAATTCTAACATGGTTGCCTAAAGAATTGGTAGGGAGTTCAAATTTATCTAGCATTTCAAGTAACTTAACACATCCATATAGCTAACATGCTAATAGTCTCAAGGCTCAACTAAAACTTTTGAAGCCTCTTAGTCGAATACTAACTCTCTAATAATCCCAAATCCATCCATGAGATAGTTAGAATTTAGACTAATCATCCAAGGGATGTATGAACTTTCAAAGCACACTAAACATACCTTAATCTAGTGAGCCTTCATAGCCGATTTTTCTCCAAGCTCATTCCCTCCTTTCTTTCTTCTATTCGGCCAAAGATGTTCAAGGATGAACACTTTTTTTTCTTTGTTTCCTTTCTTCCATTCACGGCAAAGGGGGGCATGGATGAGACCATTTTTTTTTTCATCACTCCACCTTTTTGCATTACTTTAATCCTACCCCTTTTTTTTATTCTTTCCAACATAACTCACTAACACAACATGTTTGCAACATGTTTCCACCCATAGCATGGTCGGCCACTATGCTTTAATTTTGGGTAATTTGACATGCAAACCATCATTTTACAGCATGCATTATTAGGCCACTTTACATTTGCCTAGCAGATTTCCAAATTTTCTCACATAAGTCCTATTTGATAAAATTCACTTACTATTAACAAAATTCAAACATGAAATTTTCACACATGCATATGTACATATAATGAGCATCAACTATGACGGTTAATTATCTTTATGACTCAGTTTAGTGGTCCCGAAACCACCTTCCGACTAGGGTCACTTTAGGGGTGTCACAATTCATATCCTCGACAAACACATTCAACCATTTGGAATAACGTTGGATACCTGGGAATCTAGCACAATAAGTTCCAATAATAATATAGCCGAAGCTATCTCCATTATCTTGCACTCGAAGTACCAATATACATAGCCAAAGCCATCTCGATAATGCACACGAAGTGTCAATACATAGCCGAAGCTATCTCGACAACTATCACTAATGACATGTCATTTGTATCCTAATCTATTCCTAACGTTCAACCGGTATTTCCAATGCCAAGTTGTCGTCGAATATATTTGCAATGTCATATTCACAGTTATGCAATATCAAAACATTTAAAATACAATTATAATAAAACTTATTAGATACGAACTTACCTCGATTCACAAAAACGATGAAATATGTCAACTAGTCAAGTACTTTATTTTTCCCTCGATCTAGATCCGAACTTCATTTTTCTTGATCTATATAATATCAAATTAGCTTATTCAATTATTACTCTATTCAATTTAATCCAAAATACACTTTAAAGCACTTTTACACTTTTGCCCCATGTATTTCACAACTTTTACATTTAGTCCTTATTTCATAAATCACAAATTCATACAATTTAATACCAACATGCTAGCCAAATTCAATTAGGTCCTAGTTGACCATATTTTCATTATTTAACAAATTACCCACAAATTTCCACATTCTCAATTCAATCCCTAATTGTATTTTCACTAAAAATCACTTAACAAAACTTGTATAACTATCATCAAACATTCATAATCTATCATCAACATCAAAATACTCATAGATTGATCAATGATAATGTAACACCCCTTACCAGAGTCCAAGGCCGGGACAGGGTACGAGGCATTCCGAACTTAAATACAAACAACCACGTAAAAAATTGGGCCATAAAATTTCAAATTAATCATATGCTTGCATATAGTCTTTTATTTGGGTTTACGATGCCCAAAACATACATTGGGAGAGGTCCATGACTAAACCAAGAACCTTGGAAAGTGAAAACCATAATTAAGGGAAATTATCGAAACGCCCTTAAGGGCGAAAATGACCAAAATACCCCTAGATTTTGAATGTAAGTTTTATGGATGTGACATGCATACATATGATGCTCTGCTTAGGTTGCATATGGGGTGGGAACTATGGAACAGAGGAAGTATATAAGGATCGCATGGTTTCCTGACAATCATGGATCCACTAACGGCTTTTAAAACCCAATATGTAAATGAAAGTAGTACCGCAACTGGGCTACCGTTGGTGTGTAGGCTGGGTGGGTCGATATTTATATCCCCACATGGTGTGACGGAGGATGGAGCTGGTGTGTAGCGGATGGATAATTTGGATGGGATTGCATTGCATGTTTGATGATTTCTCTTTGAATGCTTGTTTTTTCATCGAGGGTCATACACACTGAGTTTGCGAAAACTCAACCCCTCTTTTATTTTATTTTCAAGTGATGCTCAGTAGAAGGTTCGATATTGGAGGGACACTGGTGGCCGGCTAGCAAGATAATTCAGACTTGGTTTTTTTTAAGCATTTAAGTGTTTATTTCTTTTTAAGTATGTTCAGACCAGATTGTAATAAGGTTCCATTATGTTATTATTACTTGAATTATTATTACTTTCATTGTAATTAGGAGAAGTTGAACATGGATTTCTTAAATTATAGTATGTTCTCTACGTTTTCGCAACTAAGTTTTTTTTAAAAATCAAATGTTTTAAACAAGGCTTTCATAACTAAAGGTTTTTTTTAGTTAAGTAGGGTTTCTTTTATTTAAGAAGGGTTTTCGATGAAAATACGATTTTCGCTAAAACACTTCAATGTGATACACCAGATTCGGTCATAGCGTCTGGGCCAGGTTTAGGGTGTTACATTTAGTGGTATCAGAGTCAAGTTGTAAAACTCGGGCTGTGAAGTGGACCTTATTACTTGGTTTTTTTGTTTTAAAAAAATTGATTGAATCACAATGTTTTGGAAAAAGGGAAGTCTTGCTGAGCGGCACACCGAGTCTCCGACGTCAAACCAAGTAAGTTCTTTTGTTCTTAAGCCTGTTTAAATAGTTATATAGTAGATAGTTAGGGGGCTACTTTAGATGATTATGTTTGAATATAACTACAGCCTGTAGGATCTTAAAACTATAAAGGATTTAAGAAAACAACCTTCTCTTTAAATACTTCCATAAAACATTGGTTTAATTATTAAAACTAGCTAAAACTTCATAAAATTTCTAATCCAGATAATACAGAAATCAAAGATGAGTACTAGAAGAGGTGCGAGAGGCCGTGGTTGAGGCTGTAGAAGTGTTAGGGCTGAATCATCGGATCGGGCCATATGCCCAATGTTGGATTAGAAGAGGCTTCAGCCTCACCTGTGGCTAGGAATGGACCGTATGATCGAGCCCCGGGAGAAGATACATTGTCGCAGGAAATGCTGAGGATTTGGAAAGGGTCGTTGGACCCAATAATGGCACGAGGAATAGGGGGTTTTCCGGAGCGACTTCGTACAAATGGGGATGAGATCTTTAAGGGCGTGGCTGGTGTGGCTCCTAATGTGGCTGAATACTGGTTGTAGGCCACAGAAAGGATAATGGAGGATTTGGACTGTTCACCTGAACAAAAGCTGAAAGGGGCGGTGTCACTACTTAGGGAAGAAGCTTACCAATGGTGGCTAACAATGAAAGAGGGCATCCAACCTGAGCGGGTCACGTGGGAGTTCTTTCAGGCAGCATCTCAGGGGAAGTATGTAGGTGACGAGGAATCAGGGGTATTCCGGAGCGACTTCGTGCAAATGGGGATGAGATCTTTAAGGGCGTGGCTGGTGTGGCTCCTAATGTGGCTGAATACTGGTTGTAGGCCACAGAAAGGATAATGGAGGATTTGGACTGTTCACCTGAACAAAAGCTGAAAGGGGTGGTGTCACTACTTAAGGAAGAAGCTTACCAGTGGTGGCTAACAGTGAAAGAGGGCATCCAACCTGAGCGGGTCACATGGGAGTTCTTTCAGGCAGCATCTCAGGGGAAGTATGTAGGTGCGAGTTACGTGGAAGCTAGAAGGAAGGAGTTCCTGAACTTGACACAGGGAAACATATCTATGGCGGAGTATGAGGCAAAAATTCTACGCCTTAGTAGGTATGCAAGAATCATGGTGGCAATGGACAATGAGCGTTGCGTTAGGTTTGACGATAGACTTAGAGATAGCCTCACGGTATTGATAGCTCCATAAAGGGAGCGAGTTTTCTTAGAGTTGGTGGAGAAAGCAAAGATAGCGGAGGAGGTAAAGTGCACGAAGCGCCTAAATCGGTAAAAAGAAAGGGGTAAGAATAAAAGGGAGGCTGAGACTCCTGGTGTTGGAGAGAGGCTTAGGGCTAGGGCCAGAGATAATGGGCCTGTTAGAGAAGGGCCTCCTGCTTTTAATCCAGGGGTGCCACCTTGTGCTGATTGTGGGAAAGGTTATGTAGGTGAGTGTTGGAAGAGGACAGGAGCCTGTCTAGCTTGTGGATCTATGGAGCATACGATCAAGAATTGCCCTAGAACGCTAGCTCAGGTGCCAGTTGCGGGCCGAGGTGATGTAAAACCACCGAGGGGTGGTCAACAGCTGCTTAGAGGGCATGGTCAAGCCAGAGGTGGAAACGGCTTGGGTCGTGGAGCACCGAGTAGAGGTGCTGGTCATGCTGAGGGAAGACAGCCAGCGTTGGTCTATACAACATGTTTTCGAGAGGATGGAGACACTCCAGAGGCGGACATTGGTACGTACTTTATCCATAATGAGCTATTTACTTAGTTTGGAATTAGAGTGCGCAGCGAGAGCGTGGTGTGGTAGTCTATGCTATGCGGTTGTACTAATAGTTGGGAATTTCAAGGACGAAATTTTTTTAGGGGGTAGAGTTGTACGCCCTAAATTTTGGGCCTAGTTGAATTCGGCTTTAGGCTTTTGGTTTCATAAAATTTTTAAGTGAGCAAGAAAATGAGAAAAGACACGTTGGCTTTAAGGGTTTAAGGAATTTGAGGTGTCTAGGTTTGTTGGATAAGTTCTGGCTTCGAGTTTTGTGGTGGGGAAATTTTAATTTAATTATTAAAAGAATCAGGGTTGGCAAGTAGTTGGGCTTTTAAATAAAGATAAGGGAAAATAGCATCAAAAAGCCTTGTGGAGGAGTAGCTAAGTGACGCCACTTGGAGTGTAGGGAGGTGGCGTTAATAGAAGCAAGAAGGTTCAAGGTTCGAATCCTAGCTTAGTGTTTTTAGAATTTTAATTTTGGCCTTCTAAAAGGTTGGAAGTGGCGTGAAAATCGACTCCAAGGGAAGTGTTCAGGAGAGAAATCTGAGGAAAAGATCAAGTGGTTATCAGGGAAAAAATTGAGGAGATAAGAAGTGAGGAGCAAGTGGAGCCGAAATAGGAACTTGGGCTTGAGGAGTTCCGCCATAAGGGTTATAAATAGGTGCCGAATGCAAGGGTATGAGGCTAATGCCGAAATCTTTTTCTCACATTGTTGCCAGAAACCCTCTTCCCTAAAAGCCGAAAACCCTTTTGTTTTCTTCTTTTCTTTCTATCGATTTATCCAAAAGCCAAAAACCCTTGCTCTCCTTTTTATTTTCCTTGTGCCAATTTCTTTGTTTCACTTTTGGGTTTAGCCGATTCTTCTTCCTTTCTCCCTTGGTGCCGAATAAGCAATTGTTGCCATTCAAATCTCTAGAGCCGAATACTCTTTGACCGAATCTAGTGCAAGTGTTACTCTTCCAATCAGTTTTTTTTTGCGAAGTATCAAATATTTTCCCTCACTCTTTCTAATCACCTGTGGTAGGGAATTAGTATCGGATCTCGGATCTTAGCTCATTGCTGAATTGCTCCTTAGGTGTTGCGGTATTACTAAGTATTCCTCTCCCATTAGCTAAGGTGGCCGAATGATCATAGTTAAGGTAGGGGGACTTGTATTGGATACGAGTCATCTATTATTCTAGTTTTAATAAGTAAGATTAATGTAGATCTAGGGAGTACGTGATCAAGGAAAGCTATTAAGGATTGGTGTTCCAGGTAAGGTTAAGGTGAGGTTTCGGTTTTTGGGTAAAATATGTATTAAGCATGCGATTAATTGAAGGGTGATATCGTTTGTAGGTTGGTGACTAAGGGAATCGCAGCATGCTTGCTTACCAGGTGTGTACATACACTGCACACACCCTATGAATTGACAAAAGTTGAAATGCCAAAATGCGAAAAAGTCAAAAGTTTGGCTACGGTAGTCTTGTGAGTGCGCGAACACTCATAAGGGCGAGACCAATAGGTTGCCTGAAACCCACGGGCGATTCCGTAGACTTGGGTTGTGATTTGGCTATACAGGCCAGAATGGGCTAAATGGGCCCAATGGGCTATTGGGCCCATAATACGCAAAAACTAAATAATGATGCTATGTGATAGGAATTTATTTGTGAGCATGAATATGAATCTGACTGGGCCTAACGGGCCATGTAAATGTGATTTGGGCCTAATGGACAATATATAGGTGATTCGGGCTTAATGGGCCATATGAATATGATTAGGCTTAATGGGCCAGATATAGGTATGTGGATTTGTTTGGCCGTTGTAAGGGGTTTTTGGCCTAGTATATGATAACTACATAAGACATAATTAATATATTACAACCGTGGACAAGTCAAAGGGTTAAGGTGTGGCAACGGGTATATGCATATCTAGGATTGGATCTAGGGAGAGCTTGGTACTTAAGCGGTCTTAATAACCCACCTCCTCTTCTCTGGAATCCTACCTGGTGCATAGTATTCGTTCATCTTAGCTCGCGGGACTTGTTAATGAGTCAAGGTAAGTGAAAACCATAATTAAGGGAAAATTATCAAAACGCCCCTAAGGGCGAAAATGACCAAAATACCCCTAGGTATTGAATGTAAGTTTTATGGATGTGACATGCATACATATGATGTTCTACTTAGGTTGCATATGTCGTGGGAACTATGGAACGGAGGAAGTATATAAGGATCGTATGGTTTCCTGACAATCATGGATCCACCGACGGCTTTTAAAGCCCAATATGTAAATGAAGGTAGTTCCGCAACCGTGCTACCATTGGTGTGTAGGCTGGGTGGGTCGATATTTATATCCCTACATGGTGTGATGGGGGATGGAGCTGGTGTGTAGCGGATGGATAATTTGGATGGGATTGCATTGCATGTTTGATGATTTCTCTTTGAATGCTTGTTTTTCATCGAGGGTCGTACACACCGAGTTTGCGAAAACTCAACCCCTCTTTTATTTTATTTTTCAAGTGATGCTCAATAGAAGGTTCGATGTTTGGAAGGACTCTGGGTGGCCGGCTAGCAAGATAATTCGGACTTGGTTTTTTTAAGCATTTATGTTTTTATTTCTTTTTAAGTGTATTCAGACCAGGTTGTAATAAGGTTTTCATTATGTTATTATTACTTGAATTATTATTATTACTTTCATTGTAATTACGAGAAGTTGAACATGGATTTCTTAAATTTTAGTATATTTTCTACATTTCCGCAACTAAGTTTTTTTTTTAAAATCAAATGTTTTAAACAAGGCTTTCGTAACTGAAAGGTTTTTTTTAGTTAAATACGGTTTCTTTTATTTTAAGAAGGGTTTTCGATGAAAACATGGTTTTCACTAAAACACTTCAATGTGACACACCAGATTCGGCCATAGCTTCTGGTCTGGGTTTAGGGTGTTACAAAAACCAAAGTTGTTGACTAGTCGTTCCGTCCCGATTACCGTTGTCCGAGGTAAGTTTATATACAAATAAATGCTGTAAATTTTGAATAAATGTGAATGTAAAATGCTGATTTAAATTTTATGAGCTTGTATATATGATAGATGAATGTATATATACTTGGGAACTATGTTTACGAGTTCAATTCGACCAAGTTACAACGTCTGAAAGCCCCGTACGAACCTTAGGAATAGCTAGGTTACATATGTCATGACATAGGATTTTTGATATGTGTTCTCGTGTAAGACCATGTCTGGGACGTTGGCATCAATATATGTAGTTACATGTAAGACCATGTCTGGGACATCAGCATCATACTTGATTCGTGTAAGACCCTGTCTGGGACGTGGCATTGATATGAGATAGCATGTAGGACCACATCTAGGACGTTGGCATTGTACGATATATGTGATTATCTGAATATCCTATTCAATTCTGAATGGTTCAACGGGCAATGATAGTTGTGATTGAATGTGTAAAATGAGCTAAAGAGATCAGGTACATGATAGCTTATTACCTATTTGAAATAAGGTAAGTAAGTTACTTGACATGTGTTTCAAATCATGTATGATACAAATGAAAAATGTATGTGTATATGGAAAGTGTATTTGGCCTTTTGATTATATAATGTGAATATTTATGAAATGATTCATGAATATATGTATATGAGTTTATGTATATTCGGCCAATGTAAAATTTGTATATGGATGTATATGTTATATATGAAATTGTGATCTTGAAAATAAATGTGATTATGATAATATAAATTAGTTTGGTTAAGTTGAGTTGATATCAACATTGAGATATTTATTTGCTTATGACTTACTAAGCTATGATAGCTTACTGTGTGTGTTTATGTTTGCCTCTGTTTTATAGATTTTGAAGTCAAATACGAGCATGGGGATGTCAGCAAAGCCTATCACACTATCATCTATTTTTGGTATTTTATAATTTAAACTCGAACTTCTAACATGCATAGGCTAGTCTTTGTATTAGTTATTTTGAATGTGTATATATTTAGCCATGCGAAAATGGCTTAAACTTGATATTAATGCTTATATGCATTTGGTTTTGACATAGGCTTGTTAATAAAGTATATTTCATGGTACATATATGTATGGTATTTGGCTAAATGGAATGATTTGATTATTATGCTTAAGTTTGGTTTTATATGTTCTTGATTAATATGTTAGATGTGCTTGGTTTTGGTAATTCGGTATTGGTGATTGAATTATGTGGTGGAGTGTTTAAATATTATGTTAATATTAAGTATAGTTGTACCATTATGTGCGGATTTTGCTATGCTTGGACATGGATGTTTGATTGGTTAATATGGTTAATTTGATTTAGTATTATAATAGTATGAAAGTATATGTCTTATTTGTTGTATGGAAGTTTGATTAAATAGCCAAAGGTATATAATAAATCGGTTGACTTGTATATGTGAAATTTTGGTTGGATTTATGGTATTTGGAGTTGGCTTATTTTAACTAGGTTAAAATGCTTGTGAAATGGTAAATGCTAGTCAAGTGAGCAATATATTTATTGGTTTATGTTGCAAATGAAATTTGGTCATTGAATATGCTTGTGTGTAATTGTATAATATTATTATTTAGTCGCAAGGTATAGCAAATGTGTATGTGGAAATGTATGTATATATATATGAATCTATTGAAGTCATTTTAGGAGTCCAAATGCTATTTTGCAAAATCAATAGATTCAGTTTGTGACGATTAATATTAAACATGACTTCAATTGATAAAGTTAGTCTATTAATGAACACAAATATGTGCACATAATTTACTATTGAAATGTATAATTTGGATGTGGTTAGATGTTCATAATGCTTCGATGTGTAATGTTGCATAATACATTCATATTGCAAAGTTGTCAATGTCGTGAATGCTATTGAATAATACATTGGGTTATATGGTTTATTTGAACTAATATGTACATGAATGATTTATGAATTAAAATGCTTGTTTATTATTTTTTATTATTAGGTGTTCGAATAATATTAAAATGATGAGCACATGATTTGAGTGATGTATTATTAAAGTAATTGTGGTATGACTTTTGAACATGGCTATTGAAATTAAATATGATATATGTTTGATATGGGTTCAGTTGAACTTTGAGATATGATTTGTGTACGCAGTATGATTTATATTTAATATTTGATTAATAAGAAGTTATATTTATATATATGTGAATATGACCTATGTGATTATGTGAATGTACTAAAGCTATATTTTTCTTTCGTAATACCTCGTAACCCCATTCCAGCAAAGGATACGAGTTAGGGGTGTTACATTAACATAAGGGACTCCCGACTTTCATCAAGCCATACATCTGAAAATCATTGGAGTATGTGCCATAATCTGTTGCGTAAGGACTCTGGTGAGGAATACATTGCTCTAAGACATACAATAGAACCAGTCAATCGTAAGAGTTCGTAATTTAAATTCTACATTGACAACTCAATTCCAATTCATAATTATGGAATCAATTTTCTTGCATCCATTAAAAAGACCAAAATTGACAATTTAAAGCCACTCAAAAAATTCCCAACTATAAACCAAAAAAGTTATAAAACCATTTAACGAAAGAGACTAAAATACTAAAAATAACCAAGTACTAAAAGAAGCCGTTTGTATTAGAGATACCATTAGGAAGGGGCTTAGGGGAGCTGATCGAAAGAGCATGAATGGATGGTGGGTAAGGAGTAGAAGAAGAAGCGATTGATCAAATGTCTTCGATGTTAATATCCTTACCGGTCAACGAAGGTGTTGGAATCACTGACCTTGTTTTGCCAACAAACTTATATGAGCTGAGCCTCATGTTGTCATCAATTTCACTTCTTTTCTCTTCTAAAACCCAATATTAATGCAAGATGACTTGATTACGATCATCATTGAAAATATCTAAATATATGAAAAAGGAAATAAAGGGGAAGTAAGAAATGAGGTACCTAAGAGAATAGGCTATTCCATAGTTTTTATTTGGCAATAGCAAAGCTGGAATGGTATGCATAAGTGGAAGAACTGAAGATAAATTATAGTAATTTCCTTAGCAAGGAAGAAAGTAGAAGAAGATCATTGAACTAATGTTGGGGATGTGAAGAGGAGAAAGATTTGAAAATGTCTCACAGAATAAAAAAGGGGTAAGAAATTTCCCCCAAAAAAAGCGTCATTGTCTCGTGTTTTGGAGAATGATTTACAGTAAGAGTTTATTTTCTACTAAACAAACATGGGAAAATAATAAAAATATTGTTTTGTAAAACCTTTTACAGGTAAACAAGTAGACCTTAAAAGTACCCATCGAATCAATTTTGGCTTACCATCTTTCTTAGCGAGCAGATACTAGATCTTTGAGTGATCCATATAAATCGTTACTTTAGTACATACAAGATAAGAGCAAAATTTTTCAAAAGCAAAAAAAAAATAGTTAGTAATTCTTTTACTATTACCATAGAATTCAATTGTGCTATTGTCAAAGTTCGACTTGCATAGTATATAGGATGAAAAATTTTATTCCTCTGTTGTCCCATTACAGCTCCTACTGTGAAGTCGCTTGCGTCACGCATTAACTCAAAAGGAGATCCCTAATCTGTTGTTACAATGATTGGTACTGAGACTAGACGACTTTTCAAATTGTCAAAAGCTTTCAAGCACTCCTCATCAAAGTTGAATGTTGTGTCTTTCTCCAATAACCTATAAAGTGATTTGGAGATTACGAAGAAGTCCTTCATGAACCTCTGATAAAACCCAACACATCCCAAAAATCTCTTAATGCCTTTAATAGACATCAGCGGTGAAAGCTTCTCAATAATATCTATTTTTGCCTTGTCAACTAGTATTCCTTGTCTTGTTATTCGATGCCCCAAAATGGTACAATCCCTTACCATGAAATGACACTTATCCTAGTTAAGGATAAGGTTCATTTCTTCGCATTGTCTTTGTACCTTCGCCAAATTATCTAAGCATTCATCATAAAAGTTTCTGAACACTAAAAGTCATCCATAAATACTTCCAAAATTTTTTCAACAATGTTAATAAAAATAGTCATAATACACCTTTGAAAAGTTGTAGGTGCATTGCACAAACCAAAAGGAATTTCCTTTAAATATAATGTAACGTAAGGGAAAGTGAATGTTGTTTTGTGCTAATCCTTCGAGGCTACAATTATCTAATTGTATCCCAAATATCCGTCTAAGAAACAATAGTAATCTTGCCCTGCAAGTTGACCGCGTCCGGACATACTAACGTCCAAAGTGTGAATACTGCAATAGAATGAAGAATTACGATGCAGTATCTATAGTTATATAGGTCAAGTTGTAATATAGATTTTACAACAAAGTAAGTGAGTACTCCGAGGATCATACTCTAGGGAGGTGATGTAACAGCCTATTTTTCAGCCGTGTCGAAAATAATGGTTTTGGGGCCACCAAGTATGATGAGTATGTTCAGAAATATTATTATTTAATATTTAAAAGTTAAATATGGTTTTAAAAAGGTTTTTGATATGATAATTTATGTGATATTAATGATTAATTAAGTTCAAGTGGTAAGACCTAAGGTCAAATGGTTTTAGAAAATGAGGTATCGAGACCTCATTTCTATAAACCGAGTCATAAATATTTTTATAAATATTTATAGAGTGTAATTAAGGTGGTATTAAAGTTTTGTTAATAAATTTTAACGTTTCGATAGTTAATTAATTAAAAAGGATTAAATGGTAAATGATGTAAAATTTGATCACTATTTGATTTGAGTGATTAAATGGCTTATTAAATAAATGTAAAGGGACTTGAATGATAATTAAACCATTCAAAGAGTTAGTGGACAATTATGCGCATGAATTTGGTGTTTTATTTAATTAATAACCAAGGTTAAAATGGTAGTTTGATAAATTAAACTAAAATAAATAAAAACAAAAGGCTAAATTATTATCATCTTTTGGTTTTCCTCTTCAACAACCGATTGTCCATGAAAGCATGAAGCTAAGTTTCGGCCATGGGGAAATTTCATGCATGGTATGTGATTTTTGCCCTGTTTTTAATAATTTTTATGTTTTTAAGATTGTTACAACTAGGTCTATCTAACCTGTACCTTCGATTTTGAAATTGTTAAAGATTTTGAATGCTGCTATTAATGAACCTTGTGATTTTAGATGTTAATTGATGAATTTGAGATATTAGTTGTTATTTAAAAGTATTTTATTAAGTGGTTTTTGATAAATTTATCGGTTAGGGACTAAATTGTTGAAATAGTAAAAATACAAGGATTTGATGTGCAATTGTTGAAAAAATGGGTTGTAATGGATGCCATAAGTATTCCTCTAGGCTCAATTTTTGGTAAAAATGGTTAATTTGCATGTTTTATGCTCAGGGACTAAATTGAATAAAAGTAAAATATTAGGGGCAATTTTGTAAAAATGTAAAAAATGACTAAATTGCATAAAATAAGTTTTTTTACTACCTAAATTAATAAATTGAATAAAATTATTAATTTAGATCAAGATCGAGTGGAAAATCGATGAGAATGGAAAATTACCGAAATGCCTCTATACTTTAACATTTTTGCAATTTAGCTAGGTAAGTTTGTATGAACTATACTATGTATAATTTTGATTAAATTGAATGCTATTATATGATTTTATTGAAAATGAATCATTATAAATATGTTAACAATACAATTTATCGAGTAAAGAAACGATGAAAAATTCAATGATGTACGACGACTATCGAGCCCGTTTGAACCTTAGGAATATATAGGATACAAATGACATGTCATTAGGGTTACCATGTTTTGGGTGCTGGTCCTAAAAGTCCTACCAGTGGCTAAGTTCTGACATGTGTTGCAGATACTTGACAGCTTGTGTGAGTAGCATCGTGTAACTACATTCCGACCGACAACTTATGTGAGCAGACCCATTTATGGCTCAACAGAGAGCATTTATGTAAAGGAAAAGGAAAGAAATGGTTTTGAACACATGTTAGCACACAATGTGTGAGATTCCCACATATCTGGTATTATTCTAAGTGGTTCAATGGGTATATAAAGGGAAAGAACAATATGTAATAGCTTGATTTTGGGCTTAGTTGAAACAGTGGTTTCGGGACCACAAATACAAGGCTGGGAAATTATTTTTATTATTATTTTGGTGTCATAGTATGATTATCTGAGTGCACGAAAAATTTGGTGAATTAATTTTAGCGTTTGTGAGCTTAATTGCGAAAAAGGACTAAATCGCATAAAAGGTAAAAGTTTTGTTTTACTTGATAGAAATACCAAATAGATAGAGAACCATAATTGGATGTCTTTAAAGAGGGGTTAGATGCCTTAAAGAGGCATGGCCGGCCATAGGAGACAAGGAAAGTCAATTTTCAAGGTTAGGTGAAATTTGGTGGCTTATTTGACTAAAAAGAAAATAAAATAAAAGAAAGATGATATCACCCTCTCATCTTACCCATTACCACCGAAAATTCTTATAAAAAATAAGGGTTTTTAAGCTTTAAAATTTCATCCAAGCTACCCTCTTGCAAGTAAGTGATTTTCATAACCATTCTTGATAATTTCTATACTTTTGGAACCCTTGTAGCATGAGCTCACTAATGAAGGGACCATTTTGCAAAATGGTTGATATTCTAGGGATTTTCCATGAAAGGATTTATGATGTTTACTGAGTTTTTATGGAAGAAAATGAACCTTGGTTGTTAAATAAACAACTTTTGTGAAAGGACTTCTCATGAAAACCCTAATAGGACCATTTTGTAAAGTTTGTAAAATAGGTTGTAATATTGTGAAATAATGGAAATTTTAGGATGCTATAAGAGTAAAAAGGGTTCGGTTAGGCTTAAGACATGAAGAAATTTGATAAAAATTGATTTTCAAGCCTAGGGGTAAAATGGTCATTTTGTGAAAGTCTTGGGGCAAAATGATCATTTAGCCCAAAATGTGAATATTTTATTGTATAAATTTATTTAATGGTTAAATGAGTGAATTTTTATTATTTTATACCAAGAAATACAAAATTCGATCCTAGACCGGGGGAAGGCCAAACAAGTAGATTAAATCGACTAGTCGCCTACGTTTCGTAATCCGAGGTAAGTTGTATGTTAATAATTCAACTATATTGTTATGATGTGTGATTGAATTGATATTAAATAAATTGCTTTGATTGTGAATATGAGTATGCATGTTGAGAAATTAATGTAATAAAGACTCCCAGTTGAACATTAGGAATAGAATTGGATATTCATGCCATGACTTTGGTGACATGTGTGTTAGTGTAAGACATGCCTGGGACATGCATCAGCCACATTATGACAGCCAGTGTAAGACATGTCTAGGACATGCATTTTCCTCGAGAGATGCAAGCCAATGTAAGACATGTTTGGGACATTTATCGATATTGAGACGAGAGCTAGTGTAAGACATGTCTGGGACATGCATCGACTTCGAGATATACAAGCTAGTGTAAGACCTATTTGAGACATGGCATCAGCTTGTTGTGTGTCAGTGTAAGACCTGTCTGGGACATGGTATCGGCACTGATAGATGAGAGCCAGTGTAAGACCTGTCTGGGACAAGGCATCGGCCTCTATATATGAAAGTTAGTGTAAAACATGTCTGCGACATGGCATCGACTTTGATGTGCTAGCCAGTGTACGACCATGTCTGGGACATGGCATCGGCATCTTATCCCATGTTTGGGGCTATTGAATATCTTGTAGTATTCCCACATGGTTCAACAAGAGATTTATGGTATATATCAAAATGAGAGAACTTATGACCAGGTGTTGAGTGGTACAGGTACCTAAATGAGAATTTTGAAATACGAGCTTCATTTACATTGTATGTTTAGTAAGGAAGGTAAGTGAGTAAGTTATGCTTATGACCACTCGTGTATTTTACATGAAGTATGAAATGTGATTTTAATTAACATTGTATGCTTGGTGAGAGACGAATATGAACAAATATTATCCATGAATCCTCAAGTTCGTGTACAAATTGAGTTATATTGGGAGATGATCCCTTATGGTAACTTGTATTTATTTCATTATTTGCATGCGACATACAAAGCTTTATCCTTACCTCTTTTCCTTTCCACTTTCTTCTGGTATCGCCAAAGTAGCTCGTGGACCATCGCCTTACGTCAGAGAAGCCAGTCACACTATCCCTGAAGCATTTGGCATAGGTATTTTTATCATTTTGATTATGGTATGTATAGGAACTAGTCCTTTTGTAATGTTCACATTGCCTTGGGCTAAATGAATGGCTTGTCATAGCTATTGAGTCATTTTGTATAATGCCATGGATGGTGGCTGATATTGGTTATTGATAACTGCAAATGATAATCTTCTTTTGAGAATGAGTAAATTGAATGATTTAGCCATGTGGTTGTGTATGAAATTGGTTTGTCTTGGTTTAGTATAGCTTGGTGCAAGTAGAGGTGGTAAATAGGCTGGGTAAATAGCCTTATTTTGTCCATACAAGTAGACACACGAGCGTGTGTCTAGGCCGTGTGTGACCCACAGTTAGCCTCATGGATGTGTTGTCCTACCGTGTGTCCCCTACACCTTGAATTTGCAAGTCAGTATGCATGGTAGTAAACACATGGGCAGAGACACAGACATGTGTCTCAGCCATATGGAGGACACGGCCTCTGGCCACGGGTGTGTGCCTTGGCCGTGTGCCCTTAATTGGTTACTGACATCAGAAACAAAATGTCAAGGCTTTTACACACGGGCTGCAACACGGGCGTGTCATGGCCATGTGAGGGACACGGGCTATAGACACGGGTGTGTGCCCGGCCGTGTGAAAACCTCTATAGGTTCGAATTTAGAATTAATTCCACACGAATTTGGGGCACGGGCATGTCCCTTGTGCTTAGGCCGTATGAACCACATGGGCCTTTAGCACAACCATGTCAAAATGGCCACACGGGCATGTTGCCCTTTCACACGGGCGTGTGCCCCTTTTTCAAGTGACATTTTTTTTAAGTTTTCAAATGTGTTCGGATTAAACCCAAATCATTTTGAAAGTGTGTTTTGGGCCTTGTAGGCCTATTTTAAGAATTTCTAGATTAAGATTGAAAAGTTTTAAATTTGATCGAGATTTTATGACCCGAAATGATTGTATGCATGTGTTTAAGTAAGTACTGCCTCGTGCCCAGTCCTGACTTCGAACTCGGGTAAAGGGTGTTACATTTAGTGGTATCAGAGCTATGGTTTAGTCAATTCTAGGACTAACCTAGCGTGAGTATGAGTCTAGCTATACATGCCATAGTTGTATACTGATAGTGTGATGACTCTTGACAAAATAATTTGTGTTTTTATATATAGTAAATTGATCCTGACGTGGCTACAACGGATGATGTGGAAAGTAATGCATCGGCTCCCACAGAAGGGACTGCAAAGGTAGATAGTAGGCCCGTGACAATGATTCAGGGCAGAGGGGCTAGAGAAGCTTACCTCCATGATGGATGTATGGTACTCAGAGTTCGTTCGTGCAAATCCAAACACTCCACCTTCCCTACCTCCTCTGATTCCTCAGTCTGCCTCTATGTCTCCCCATAAAGCAGACATGATTAAGAGGGAGAAACCTCTAGTAGACAAAATCTGTAACCATGGGGTCGAGGAATTTTGGCCGAACATTGATGATGACTCGGAAAGAGTAGAGTTTTGGTTGGAAAATACCATTAGGGTATTTGATGAGCTATCATGCACACTCAAGGAGTGCATGAAGTGTGTCGTATCACTCCTACGAGATTCAGCCTATCAGTGGTGGAATACTCTCGTGTCCGTTGTGCCGAGGGAGAGGGTAACTTGGGGATTCTTCTAGGAAGAATTCTAGAAGAAGTACATTAGCCAACTATTTATTGATCAAAAGAGGAAGGAATTTCTTGAACTGAAGCAAGGCCGTATGATAGTGACGGAGTATGAGCACGAGTTTGAGAGACTCAATAAATATGCTCGAGAGTGTGTATCCACAGAAGCTATTATGTGTAAAACGTTTAAGGATGGATTAAATGAAGACATCTGACTCTTGGTTGGCATATTAATGTTAAGAGAATTCATGGTGCTTGTTGAGAGAGCTTGCAAGGCCGAAGAATTGGCCAAGGAAAAGAGAAGAGCAGACATTGAGTCTCGTGACTCAAAGAAGACACAGATGGGGAAATCACATCAGACCTCATCCAAAAGATAGAGAGAGTTTCCTTCTTGATCAAATGCATCAATGGGGTTCCCAAGCAAGAGTAAGAATAAGCAGTATGTGGTGACAAAAGCCCAAACCACTTCTATCACAAGTGTTGGTAGTACTCGCCTGGATCGACTAGAGTGTCCTTAGTGCGGTACAAGTCATGTTTGTTAATGTCGAGGAAGTGAAAGAGGCTGTTTCAAATGCGGGTCACTTGACCATTTTATCTGTAGTTGTCCCGAGGTGGGCGAGAAAAATAGAGATCAAGTCGTGAGATCAGGTAACGCTTCTTCAAGGGATAGACCACAGAAAAACTCGAGAAGTGGGGCTAGTAGTAGAGGTGCAGCCAGAGATCCTGCTGTGAGGTCTGAGGGCAGAGCACCTGCAAGGACTTATGCCATACGTGCCCGAGAAGAGGCAAAGTCTCCCGATGTGATTACGGGTACCTTTTCTATCCATGATATGTCTGTTATTGCTTTGATTGACCCGGGGTCTACCCATTCTTATATTTTTATGGAATTGATACCCCGTATGAACATGCTAGTCGAGTCCACTGAGTTTGTGGTAAAAGTGCCCAACCCTTTAGACAAACATGTGCTAGTTAACCAAGTGTGTAGAAATTGTCCTTTGACAATTAGAGGTCATTGTTTTCTGGCTAACTTGATGTTATTTCCTTTTAATGAATTTGATGTAATCATTGGGATGGATTGGTTAACTTCTCATGGTGTGGTAGTAGATTGTGGATGAAAAGTGATTGAGTTGAAATGTGGAAGCGAGGATGTTCTTCAGATTGAATCAGGTAAACTGGATAATTTTCCTGTAGTGATATTGTCAATCACTGCAGAGAGATATTTGAGAAAAGGGTGCGAAGCTTACCTCGCCTTTGTGTTGAATACTCAAGTATCTGAATTGAAGATTGAGTCAGTATCAGTGGTATCTGAGTTCGCAGATGTGTTTTCAGAGAAATTAGTCGGATTGCCTCCAGTGAGGGAAGTTGAATTTGGAATTGAGTTAGTCTCTGGTACGACACCCATCTCAATTGCTCTGTATAGGATCGCTCCGACAGAGTTAAAGGAGTTGAAAGTTCAGCTACAAGAGTTAAGGGATAAAGGTTTTGCGAGACCAAGCTATTCTCTGTGGGGTGCTCCGGTATTTTTTTGAAAAAGAAAGATAAGTCGATGAGGTTATGTATTGACTATAGGCAGCTTAACAAGGTAACTGTAAAGAATAAGTATCCTTTGCCAAGGATAGACGATCTGTTTGACCAATTTAAAGGTCGTGTTTTCCAAAATAAACTTAAGATCCGGTTATTACCAGCTCAGAGTAAAGGAGCAAGATGTACCAAACATCGCGTTTAGGACGAGATGTGGGCACTACGAGTTCCTTGTGATGCCCTTTGGTTTAATGAATGCCCTTGCAGTGTTTATGGACTTGATGAACCGCATTTTTCGGTCGTACTTGGATAAGTTCTAGTGGTTTTTATCGATGCTATATTGATTTATTCTTGAGATGCAAGTGAACACGCGGAGCATTCGAAAACTGTTTTGCAGATCTTGAGGGATAAGCAGTTGTATGCCAAGTTTAGTAAAAGTGAGTTTTGGCTCTGAGAGGTTAGATTCTTAGGGCACATCGTGTCGAGTAATGGAATTAGAGTTGACCTAAGTAAGATCTCGGCTATTGTAGAGTGGAAACCGTCGAAGAATGTGTTAGAGATTAGAAGCTTTTTAGGCTTAGCTGGATACTACAAACGGTTTGTTAAAGGGTTCTCGATGATAGCTACTCCGATGACTAGACTGCTACAAAAAGAGGTCAAATTCGAGTAGAATGATAACTGCCAACAGTGTTTTGAGACATTAAAAGCTTTATTGACGAAGTCCAAGTTTTAGTGCAACCGGAACTGAGAAAGTAATTTGTGGTATATAGCGACGCCTCCTTGAATAAATTAGGGTGCGTACTCATGCAAGAAGGTAAGGTCATAGATTACGCTTCAAGACAGCTGAAGCCACACAAGAAAAACTACTCGATGCACGATTTAGAGTTGGCCGCCATCGTGTTCACATTGAAAATTTGGATACACCATTTGTACGGCTAGAAATGTCGAGTATTCACCTACTATAAAAGCCTCAAGTATTTGATGACTCAGAAGGAGTTGAACCTACAACAGTGGAGATCGTTGGAGTTGATAAAAGACTATGAGTTGATTATCACTACCACCCGGGAAAAGTAAACATAGTCACCGACACTCTGAGTAGAAAGTCATTATTCACCTTGGGGGCCATGAACACTCAGTTGTCGGTGGCCAATGATGGTTCAATTCTAGCAGAACTGAAAGCTAGAACGATGTTCCTTCAAGAGATCTGTGAAGCTCAGAAGGGTGATAAGGGATTGCAAGCCAAGATAACTCAGAACAAGACAAATTGTGAATCAAACCTTCAAATTGGTACCGATGAGTGTATAATGTTCAAAGATAAGGTTTGTGTACCCAAGGACAATGAGCTTATTCAGAGGATTCTGCGAGATGCACATAGTGGTTGCTTATCTATCCATCAAGGTAGTGTGAAAATGTATAATGACTGAAGAAAATGTATTGGTGGTCGGGAATGAAAAGAGACATTTTGGGGTTTGTTTCTAAGTGTCTAGGTTTTCAACAAGTGAAGGCCGAACAAGTACCTTCGGGTCTACTTCAACCTGTAATGGTTCTCGAGTGGAAATGGGACCGTGTAACCATGAATTTTATGCCAGGGTTGCCTTTGACACCAAGGAAAAAGGATTCTGTTTGGGTTGCTGTTGATAGGCTTACCAAGTTGGCACATGTTATACCGATGCATACTGACTATTCCCTTGAAAAATTGGCTGAATTGTATGTTTCTGAGATTGTGAGACTTCATGGAGTAACCTTGTTGATTATTTTGGATAGAGATCTGGGATTTACCTCGTGGTTTTGGAAGAAGTTACAAGAGGCATTAGGAACAAAACTGAATTTTAGCACGACATTTCACCCGTAAACCGACGGCTAGTAAGAAAGAGTGATACAGATCTTAGAAGACATGTTGCAGTATAGTGTTCTCGAGTTTCAAGGCAATTGGGAAAAGTACTTACCGTTGGTTTAATTCACCTACAACTATAGTCATTAGTCAAGTCTGAAAATGGCGCCTTATGAGGCTTTATATGGACGCAAGTGTCAGACACCTTTATATTGGACTGAACTTAGAGAGAATTAGATTCACGGGGTTGGCTTAGTCAAAGAAACTGAAGAGCAAGTTAAGGTGATTTGTGACTATTTGAAGGTTGCTTCGGATAGACAAAAATCCTACAAAAATTTGAAATGATAGTTAATTGAGTTCAAGTAGGTGATACGGTGTTTTTGAAAGTATCCCTGTGGAGGAAAGTCCTCAGATTCGGTAGAAAATGCAAGTTGAGTCCTTGTTTCATAGGACCTTATGAGATTACCGAGAGAGTAGGGCCTTTTGCCTATCGATTAGCTTTTCCCTCAGAGTTGGAAAGTATTCACGTCGTTATAGATTGGATCCTTCGCATGTGATCGCGCCAACTGAGGTTGAGTTTCAACCGGACATGACTTATGGCAAAAACCAGGTTAAGATTTCGGCTAGGGAGGTCAAACAATTGAGGAATAAAAGTATAGCACTCGTGAAAGTTTTGTGGCATAGACAGGGATTCGAGGAAGCTACATGGGAACCCGAGCAGACCATAAGAGACCATACCCCAACTTATTCACAGGTAAGATTTTCGGGGACGAAAATCCCTAAGGGGGATAATTGTAAGAGCCCAATTTTGGGCTTAGTCAGAATAGTGGTTTTGGGACCACAAATTCGAGGTCGAAAAATTATTTTTATTATTATTTTGGTGTTATAGTATGACTACATGAGTGCATAAAAAATTTGGTGAATTAATTTTAGCATTTGTGAGCTTAATTACGAAAAAGGACTAAATCGCATAAGGTAAAAGTTTTATTTTACTGAATAGCTAAAGAACCATAATTGGAGGTCTTTAAAGAGCAATTAGACCCCTTAAAGAGGCATGGTCGGCCATAGGAGACAAGGAAAGTCAATTTTTAAGGTTAGGTGAAATTTGGTGGCTTATTTGACTAAAAAGAAAATAAAAGAAAAGAAAGAATACCACCCTCTAATCTTCCCCATTACCACCGAAAATTCTTAGCAAAAATAAAGGTTTTGAAGCTTTAAAATTTTAGCCAAGCTATCCTCTTGCAAATAAATGATTTTCATAACCATTCTTGATAATTTTTGTACTTTTGGAACCCTTGTAGCATGAGCTAACTAATGAGTGGACCATTTTGCAAAATGGTTGATAGTCTAGGGATTTTCCACGAAAGGATTTATGATTTTTTTTCTGAGTTTTTGTGGAAGAAAATGAACCTTGGTTGTTAAATAAGCAACTTTTGTGAAAGGACTTCTCGTGAAAACCCTAATAGGACTATTTTGTAAAGTTTGTAAAATAGGTAGTGATGTTGTGAAATAATGGAAATTTTGGACTACTGTAAGAGTCAAAAGGGTTCAGTTAGGCTTAAGACATGAAGAAATTCGATAAAAATCGATTTTCAAGCCTAGGGGTAAAATGGTCATTTTGTAAAAGTCTAGGGGCAAAATGGTCATTCTGCCAAAAATGTGAATTTTTTATTGTCTAACTTTATTTAGTGATTAAATGAGTGACTTTTTATTATTTTAGACCAAGAAATAAAAAATCTGAACCTAGACCGAGGGAAGGCCAAGCAAGTAGATTAAATCGACTAGCCGCCTACTTTTCGTAATTTGAGATAAGTTGTATGTTAATAATAACTATATTGTTATGATGTGTGATTGAATTGATATTGCATAAATTGCTTTGATTATGAATACGAGTATTCATGTTGAGAAATTAATGTAATAAAGACTCCCAGTTGAACATTAAGAATAGAATTGGATATTCATGCCATGACTTTAGGTGATATGTGTGCTAGTGTAAGACATGTTTGGGACATGCATCGGCCACATTACGCGAGCTAGTGTAAGACATGTCCGGGACATGCATGTAACACCCCTAACCCATATCCAATGCCAGGATAGGGTTTGAGACATTTCCAGACTTAAACCTTCAACAACATACAAAACCAGGTCACCCAAATTTCGCCCAAAATTAAAAATTTTCAAACATATGCGTGCTGTCCCTTATACAGGCCTTCGAGGCCTAAAACATACATCAGGGCTGTTCGGAACAAAACCAAGAACATTCAATAAACTTTTGGCAACTTAATAAATTCTCTTGCTTTAGTGAGTCACACACCCATGTGGGTGGGGCCATGTGGTCACACACACCCGTGTAGCTTGGGACACACCCGTGTAACTTTCTGTTTATGACATCAGCATGCATTAGGGGCACAATGCCAAGACACACGCTCGTGTGTCTATCCTGTGCTTGAAACTGACTTAAAATTTTCGTTGCAGGGGACGCACGCCATACCACACGCCCATGGGGGTGATCCATGTGTCACACATGGCCTAGACACATGCCCGTCTGTCTACCCGTGTGGACCTTGTAGGGCTATTTTCCAAGCCTTTGGTCACCCTCTATCAACCAATCACACTTATAGGTTATCTTAATACATAATAAGGCCAAATTATACACTTACATATAACCTTGATAAACCTCATTGCATGTAAACCTCATATCATCGGTTTTATACATGCTAGGTTAATTCCCTTTTCGTATTAAGGGTTTCCATGTCTCATTGACACATTTAAGATTGGCTCATTCTTATAACGCATTGCCAACTATAGTCAAGCCATCACATGTAAACATAAACATGCATAGATTTGTAGGTCATAGCCTACTTCAAAATGAGCCAATTCCCATGACCATATACAAATAGATGTGTATATCTTTACATGTCTTCATTATGGCTAATCAAATGAAATATCTAAAAAAATAAGCCAAGAGCCCTATACATGCCATTGAACAAAATAAAAGTGCCTATATACCAAAGCTGGACTAGTTGATAGTATGTTGTCTCTAACCGTCTTCCAATCTTTACGAGTCCTAGAGCTCTATAAGACAGGGAAAAGAGAGGGGTAGGCATTTACATGCATAGTAAGCCCAAATAACTGAAAAGTTAACATACCAATTAATTAGCATACAACCATATTAAGTAAATAAACCAACAAGAATGAAATAATTTCCCTATCACATGCATTCAATCAACAAGTTAGTCACAATAATAATGCACCATGTAATTTGTCTTAGATGACCTCATCATTCATCATTTCATTTATATACATCATATTAATCTCGTTGAGTTTCTAGGAAATCTCGATGGATTATCCATTATCAGTCAAGTCATAAGAATGATCATTTCAAGTATGCACTCCCGCGAATTCACATCTTACTGCAGGATTACCAGTCCAGGCTAAATCCCCCGCATCGTAAACTCATAAGGTGAAGTCGGGATTACCAGTCTAGGCTAAATCCCTTATAGCGACAAACACCCTTAATGAGCTCGAATCTGAATTACCAATCCAGGCTAAATTCAGACCCTAATCGGATTACCCGTCCGGGCTAAATCCATAATGCACACATATTCTTCGGGAGGATCGATTACTCAAGGAACACCCGTCTAGACTAGATCCTTTTTATACTTGAGATCAACGGATTACCCGTCCGAGCTAAATCCTTTCTGCAACACATGCTGGATCTCAGGTCATGTAAGCCATGGTTTATCCCTTAGATTTCCTTTTCAACCTCAACCGGGACATTTATCAACATGTCATTATTGTGACACCCCAAAATTTACCCTAGTCGGGAAGTGGTTTCGGGACCGCTAAACCGCGTCATAAAAATAATTAGCTGTCATATTTGATGCTTATTATATGTATATATGCATGTGTGAAAATTCCATGTTTGAATTTTTTTTAATTGAAGGTGAATTTTAGTAAATAGGACCTATGTGAGAAAATCTGGAAATGTGATTGGTTAAATTACAAGGACCTATTAAAGCATGTGGTGAGAATAATGGCTTTGCATGTCAAATACCCCTTCTTTTATACATAGTGGCCGGCCATGATGGAGCATATATTAGAATAGGTGGTAAGTTTCCATGAAGTGGTCATTATTTTATGTAAAGGAAAGGAAATAATAAAAAGAAATACTAAGGATAATAAAAGAAGTAACAAAAAAAAGAGGGTCATTACCTTGTTCTTCTTAGCCGTACAAGAAGAAGAAAAAGGAGGGGGGGAGCAAAGGCATTCGGCCTTTTGAATGAAGAGGAGGTTAGTAAATTTTGTTAATTTTTCTTTTGAAATAATAGTTGTTTGGGTTAATCATCACGTTTTTCTTACCTAGCCATACTAAAATTTCGAATTTAGAGTGTTGGATGGAGCTTTCGGTTATGGTATGTGTGAGAAGAACTTGATTTTTTCTTACCTTTAAGTTTTGATGGATAAAGAAACAAAAGGTTGTTGATGAAAGAAATTAATGTGTTAAGAGATTATATGAAACTTATTCATGTTTATATATGTTATATGCATTGAAAATGGTTGATGATTTTGGAGGTGATTAGCTTGAATCGGCCATGGTATATCCATAAACACGATCTATGCTTGTTATGTTACTCATGGTTAAAACGATTCGGCTATGACTCTTGTAAAAAAAAAGTAAAAATAGGCATGTGAATTTAAAAGATGGTATGAACAAATGTGGAGTTTTGCTAGTTTAAGAGTATTCGGCCAAGTGTTCATGTGGTGGAAATTAAGTGTTAAATGGAATGAAAATGATGTTATATGGGGGTATGTATATTCGGCCATATGAGTGAATACATAGATGATGTTAAATTTGATTATGTATAATGGGCCATATAGAGTACACATGGTGATATTAACCTTAATTCTTTATAATTGATCAAGTGGATGATGTTGGTTTATATGGTCGAATTTGAATTATGAATATGTACCTTGAAATAGAATGTTGCCGTATGCTTCTTTTGATATGAAACTATTAATGTTACGGGATATAAATAACTAGCAAGGTAATTAAACTAGTTGATTTATTTATTTAAGCTCAAGAACCTAAAGGAGAGGCGTCCAACAAGGGGAAATCGAAGGTCATCGAGTAGCCGACTCGGAATTATTTTACCCAACATAAAGTAAGTCATTAAGCATGTAGTTGGTATTATTTCAAATGGTCATAATGTTTATGTATTGATGCTGAATGGAATGAATAAATATACATATATATATATGCATGTACGTATGTGATGATGAAATTGTTGAATGAAAAGAAAAGAGGTAAGATGTACTGAGTTGTTGATCTCGGCACTAAACGTGCGGGTATAACCATTTATGACCATGAGATTGGCGCTAAGTGCGCGGGATTAAATTGTACAGCACTAAGTGTGCGATTTGACTATGTTGCACTAAGTGTGCGAAATGAATATGATGCACTAAGTGTGCGAATTGACCATGCGGCACTAAGTGTGCGAGTTTGACTATGTAGCACTAAGTGTGCGATTTGATTACGTAGCACTAAGTGTGCGAGTTGATTATATAGCACTGAGTGTGCGGACTCAATATACATTCGTGAATAATTATGGACACTATGTGTGCGACACTATTGAGTCGATCGCGGACAGCGGATCGGGTAAGTGTCTTGAGTACATGGCTAATAGGTGCTATGCTTATACTTGGTGTTGAGCTCGGTAAGTTTGAACCTATGTGACAACTATACTTGAAGTCACGTACATAAAATTTATCGTAGGATGGGTGAAAGGTCGTTTAGTCGTTTGATTGTAACGAAAATAAATTGATTTATGAAAATGCCTCGAATATCCTATTGATGAGTATGTGGATTGTGAATGCATAAATTGGTACGAAATTGAACCGATAGGTTGGAGGAACTATGGTATGGTTCGGAATGGATGGAGTAATTAGCCTCGTTCCATTTTGTTTTCTCTTGTGATAATGTTATTGATGGATGGTAGTGCATAGCTTATGACTTACTGAGTTATAAACTCACTCGGTGTTTCCTTGTCACCTATTCTAGGTTTCTTGGACACATCTATTTTTGCGGGGCCAGGCCGTCATCGAAGTCATCACACCGGATAGCAAGTTTTGGTACTTTCTTCTTAGTTGGCTTAGAAGAACATTTTGGCATGTATAAGCTATTACGTTGTGTTTGAACTTTGGCATGTAAACTTTAAGCCATGCGAAAATGGCACGAATGTTCGATTGAGTTGGATCAAGGGTAGGCATGAAATGGACCTAGTTACTTTCGTAACAGATGCTGGCAGCAGCAGTGTCATGAGATTGAAAAATCACTAAAAATAGTAGGAGTGGAATTAATTGATGACTAAATTATGTAATCGAAGCTCGATGAGTCTGTTTTCATGAGGAAGTAACGAAAAGATCATATAGGCAGTATATTAAGAGATAATCAGATTTTTGTGGGACAGGGCCAGAACGGTTTCTGGATTCCCTGCTCCGACTTTGGAAATTCATTATAAATTAACCAGAGATAATTATGGGTCGTACCATATATGTACAGATTCCTCTCTGAGTCTAGTTTTCATAGAAACAAACGGCATCAGTATTGAAGCCCCGTGCAGGGAGATATCCAAGTCGTAATGGGCAAAGGTCAGTGTAGTCGACCCCTGCAACATGGGAGACTTTGACTAATAAACTGTACTAATTGGCCCGACCAAAAATTCTAGAAAAAAATACATAGATGGGCACATGAGTCTAGTTTCTGGGAAAAATTACGAAACTAATTTTTGAGTTGCGAAACTCAAGATATGATTTTTAAAACAACTAGTACACAGATTGGGCAGTGTCTGGAAAATAAATTTTATAAGGGGTTAAAGTCAGTTAACACCTCGTGTTCGACTCCGGTGTCGGTTTCGGGTTCGGGGTGTTACATTTGATTGGTATCAGAGCTATGGTTTAGTCGGTTCTAGGACTACCATAGCGCGTATGAGTCTAGCTATACATGCCGAATGTTAATGTTTAAATGTGTGATGACTTCTGACGGTTGAAATGTTTTTGTTTTGATTAGTAAATGGACCCCGGTGAAGAAAGAACCCTAGCGGATGACGTTGAGAGCGTAGCGGCTGCTCCTGCACAAGGGACGCCGCCTGTTGAACCTCAGTCATCTGCGAATAATCAAGGTGAGGGGGCTAAACAAGCCTTCTTTACCATGATGAATGAGTGGGTCGCGCAATATGCCCGAACCAACCCGGCTGTCCAACAATTCCCAAATTTGAATAATCCACCCCAAGAGCCTGTAATGCCATCAGTCGCTGATCCTGTGAGGCTGAGTAAGCCACCTGTAGACTTGATTAGGAAGCGTGGGGCCGAGGAGTTCAAGGCCATAGTAACTGATGATGCCGAAAGGGCCGAGTTCTGGCTTGATAATACCATTCGGGTGTTCGATGAATTGTCATGCACACCCGACGAATGTCTAAAATGTGCTGTATCTTTGTTGCGAGACTCAGCCTACTATTGGTGGAGGACCTTGATTTCCATAGTCCCGAACGAGCGAGTAACTTGGGACTTCTTTCAAACGGAATTCCAAAAGAAATTTATTAGCCAACGGTTCATTGATCAGAAGCGTAAGGAGTTCTTGGAACTCAAGCAAGGCCGTATGATTGTATCTGAATACGAACATGAATTCGTAAGACTCAGTAGGTATGCCCGGGAGTGTGTAGCTGATGAGGTTGCTATGTGCAAAAGATTCGAGGAAGGATTGAATGAAGATTTAAAGCTACTAATGGGTATTTTGGAAATAAAATAATTCGTAACACTAGTCGAACGAGCCTGCAAGGCGGAAGAACTTGGAAAGGAGAAGAGGAAGGCTGAATTTGAAGCTAGAGATTATCGTAAAAGATCGACGGGTAAAGCTCCGTTCTCAGCTGTAAAGAAGTTCAGGGAGGACATTAATAAGTCGAGGGCGACTGCGGGAATTTCCATCAGAGCAAGACCATCGATGGGCTCCCGAGCTACTTCGGTAGCTAGTGTGGGCAATAATCATCACGAGAAACCTAAATGTCCCCAATGTGGAAGACGACACCTAGATGAATGTTGGGGCAAGTCTACTAGCAGGGCCTGTTACGGATGCGGTTCGAAGGACCACTTCATTAGAGATTGCACGGAGCTGGATGAGAAGAATAAAATTCAAGGTGCAAGACCTAGTGGAGTGACATCTAGAGGTAGACCACCGAGAATTTTAGGAGGCAGGGGTGGTAGTCAGAGGGGGGCCTCTGATACGGCCGATCGAGCCGAGAACCGTACTCCTGCTAGAGCATATGCCATTCGCGCACGAGAGGAGGCATCCTCCCCCGACGTCATCACTGGTACCTTCACTCTCTTTGATACTAATGTGATTGCATTGATTGACCCTGGCTCTACTCATTCATATGTATGCGAAACCTTAGCATCCAGTAAGACTCTACCTGTTGAGTCTACTGAGCTCGTAATTCGAGTGTCAAACCCTTTGGGTCAATGCGTACTTGTTGATAAAGTGTGTAAGAGATGCCCTCTAATAATCCGAGAATCCTGTTTTCCGGCCGATTTGATGCTTTTGCCCTTTGACGAATTTGATGTTATTCTTGGTTTGGATTGGTTGACCGCGCACGATGCGGTTGTGAATTGCAAAAGCAAGACTATTGATTTGAGGTGTGCAAATAACGAGATAATCCGAGTTGAGTCTGCGGACTTAAGGGAGTTGCCAGCTGTAATATCAGCAATGTTGGCCCAGAAATATGTAAGGAAAGGGTGCGAAGCATACCTCACGTATGTACTTGATGACAAGGAGTTAGAAAAGAAACCCGAATCGGTGCCGGTGGTTTGTGAATACCCAGATGTTTTTCCTGAAGAGTTACCGGGTTTGCCACCTGTTCGGGAGGTAGAGTTTGGTATTGAGCTTGTACCTGGAACTACGCCAATTTCGATCGCTCCGTATCGTATGGCACTAACCGAGTTAAAAGAGTTGAAAGCTCAGTTGCAGGAATTGACGGATAGAGGTTTCGCTCGACCGAGTTTCTCACCTTGGGGTGCACCAGTATTGTTCGTGAAAAAGAAGGACGGAACCATGAGGTTGTGCATTGACCATCGTCAACTGAATAAAGTGACGATAAAGAATAAGTATCCGTTACCGCGTATTGATGATCTGTTCGATCAATTAAAGGGAGCATCGGTGTTTTCAAAGATAGATTTGAGATCGGGTTATTATCAGTTGCGGATTCGAGATTCGGACGTACCCAAAACTGCTTTCAGAACGAGGTACGGTCACTACGAGTTCTTAGTGATGCCGTTTGGGCTCACTAATGCCCCTGCGGTGTTTATGGATTTGATGAATCGGATCTTCAGGCCGTATTTGGATCGGTTCGTAGTTGTGTTTATTGATGACATCTTGGTCTATTCAAGAGATGAGACCGAACATGCTGAGCATCTGAGGCTAGTGTTGCAAATTTTGCGGGATAAGCAGTTATATGCTAAGTTCAGTAAGTGTGAGTTCTGGTTAAGAGAGGTTAGCTTCTTGGGTCATGTGGTATCCGCATCGGGTATTCGAGTTGACCCGAGCAAAATTTCAGCCATACTTAACTGAAGCCTCCGAGAAATGTTACTGAAGTCCGGAGCTTTCTAGGGCTCGCCGGTTATTACCGACGATTTGTCAAAGGTTTCTCGATGATAGCCACACCAATGACGAAGCTACTTCAAAAGGATGTTAAGTTCGAATGGACGGAGAAATGTCAGAAAAGCTTCGATCAACTGAAAACTCATTTGACTGAAGCTCCAATTTTGGTGCAACCCGAATCGGGTAAAGAGTTTGTCATTTATAGTGACACATCCCTACTTGGGTTGGGTTGCGTATTGATGCAAGAAGGTCGAGTTGTGGCCTATGCGTTGAGACAATTGAAGCCACACGAGAGAAATTATCCGACCCATGATCTCGAACTAGCCGCCATTGTGTTTGCATTGAAAATATGGCGACATTATTTGTTTGGTGAGAAGTGCCATGTGTTTTCGGATCACAAAAGTCTCAAATATTTGATGACTCAACGAGACTTGAATCTGCGACAAAGACGTTGGCTTGAGTTGTTGAAAGATTACGAGCTTGTCATTGATTACCACCCGGGAAAGGCTAATGTGGTTGCGGACGCCTTAAGCCGGAAATCGCTGTTTGCTTTACGAGCAATGAATGTGCACTTGTCTGTTCTACCCGACAATGTGTTAGTAGCTGAATTAAAAGCCAAACCATTATTGATCCATCAAATTCGTGAAGCCCAGAAAATTGATGATGAATTGGTTGCAAAACGGGCTGAGTGTGTTCCGAACAAGGAATCGGAGTTTCAAATGGATGATGATGATTGTTTGAGGTTTAGAAGTCGTTTGTGTGTTCCAAGGAATTCGGAACTCATTCCGATGATTCTGAACGAAGCCCATTGTAGCCGAATGTCTATCCACCCGGGTAGTACTAAAATGTACAACGATCTGAAACGTCAATTTTGGTGGCCGGGCATGAAACGAGACATTTCTGAATTTGTTTCAAGGTGTTTGATATGTCAACAAGTGAAAGCGGAACATCAAGTGCCTTCAGGATTACTTCAGCCGACCATGATACCCGAGTGGAAATGGGATCGAGTCACAATGGACTTTGTGTCCGGACTGCCATTGTCAGCAAGTAAGAAGGATACGATTTGGGTTGTTGTTGATAGACTGACTAAGTCGGCTCACTTTATTCCCGTGCGTACGGATTTTTCATTGGATAGACTAGCTGAATTGTACGTTTCTCAGATTGTGAGATTACACGGGGTACCTATTTCTATCGTGTCGGATAGAGATCCGAGATTCACCTCACGATTTTGGAAGAAATTGCAAGAAGCTTTGGGTACCAAGCTGCATTTTAGCACCGCTTTTCATCCCCAAACCGATGGTCAATCCGAGCGGATAATTCAGATACTTGAGGATATGTTGAGATGTTGCATCCTCGAGTTTAGTGGTTCATGGGAACGATATTTACCCTTGATCGAATTCGCTTACAACAATAGTTTCCAATCAAGTATTAAGATGGCACCTTACGAGGCTTTGTACAGTCGTAAATGCCGTACACCATTGTTTTGGACCGAGCTCGGTGAAAGTAAAATTTTCGGAGTTGATTTGATTAAAGATGCCGAACAGAAAGTAAAGGTAATCCGTGAAAGTCTGAAGGTAGCCACAGATCATCAAAAATCGTATGCGGATCTGAAAAGGAAGGACATTGAATATCAGGTGGGAGATAAAGTGTTCCTTAAAGTTTCGGCTTGGAAAACGGTACTCAGATTTGGCCGTAAAGGCAAGTTGAGCCCGAGATTCATTGGGCCGTACGAAATTTCTGAACGAGTGGGGCCGGTTGCATATAGATTGATTTTGCCCCCTGAACTTGAAAGGATACACGATGTCTTTCATGTTTCGATGCTTCGACGCTATAGATCTGATCCTTCGCACATAATTAGTCCGTCGGAGGTTGAAATTCGAGCCGATATGAGTTATGAAGAAGAGCCGATGTGTATCCTAGCTCGTGAAGTGAAGGAGTTGCGGAACAAAAGGGTTCCGTTAGTAAAGGTGTTATGGCTCAAACACGGGATCGAGGAAGCTACTTGGGAAACCGAGAGTTCGATGAAAGAACGATACCCAAACCTATTTACCGGTAAGCTTTTCGGGGACGAAAATTTCTTAAGTGGGGGAGAGTTGTGACACCCCAAAATTTACCCTAGTCGGGAAGTGGTTTCGGGACCGCTAAACCGCGTCATAAAAAAATTAGCTGTCATATTTGATGCTTATTATATGTATATATGCATGTGTGAAAATTCCATGTTTGAATTTTTTTTAATTGAAGGTGAATTTTAGTAAATAGGACCTATGTGAGAAAATCTGGAAATGTGATTGGTTAAATTACAAGGACCTATTAAAGCATGTGGTGAGAATAATGGCTTTGCATGTCAAATACCCCTTCTTTTATACATAGTGGCCGGCCATGATGGAGCATATATTAGAATAGGTGGTAAGTTTCCATGAAGTGGTCATTATTTTATGTAAAGGAAAGGAAATAATAAAAAGAAATACTAAGGATAATAAAAGAAGTAACAAAAAAAAGGGGGTCATTACCTTGTTCTTCTTAGCCGTACAAGAAGAAGAAAAAGGAGGGGGGGAGCAAAGGCATTCGGCCTTTTGAATGAAGAGGAGGTTAGTAAATTTTGTTAATTTTTCTTTTGAAATAATAGTTGTTTGGGTTAATCATCACGTTTTTCTTACCTAGCCATACTAAAATTTCGAATTTAGAGTGTTGGATGGAGCTTTCGGTTTGGTATGTGTGAGAAGAACTTGATTTTTTCTTACCTTTAAGTTTTGATGGATAAAGAAACAAAAGGTTGTTGATGAAAGAAATTAATGTGTTAAGAGATTATATGAAACTTATTCATGTTTCTATATGTTATATGCATTGAAAATGGTTGATGATTTGGAGGTGATTAGCTTGAATCGGCCATGGTATATCCATAAACACGATCTATGCTTGTTATGTTACTCATGGTTAAAACGATTCGGCTATGACTCTTGTAAAAAAAAGTAAAAATAGGCATGTGAATTTAAAAGATGGTATGAACAAATGTGGAGTTTTGCTAGTTTAAGAGTATTCGGCCAAGTGTTCATGTGGTGGAAATTAAGTGTTAAATGGAATGAAAATGATGTTATATGGGGGTATGTATATTCGGCCATATGAGTGAATACATAGATGATGTTAAATTTGATTATGTATAATGGGCCATATAGAGTACACATGGTGATATTAACCTTAATTCTTTATAATTGATCAAGTGGATGATGTTGGTTTATATGGTCGAATTTGAATTATGAATATGTACCTTGAAATAGAATGTTGCCGTATGCTTCTTTTGATATGAAACTATTAATGTTACGGGATATAAATAACTAGCAAGGTAATTAAACTAGTTGATTTATTTATTTAAGCTCAAGAACCTTAAGGAGAGGCGTCCAACAAGGGGAAATCGAAGGTCATCGAGTAGCCGACTCGGAATTATTTTACCCAACATAAAGTAAGTCATTAAGCATGTAGTTGGTATTATTTCAAATGGTCATAATGTTTATGTATTGATGCTGAATGGAATGAATAAATATACATATATATATGCATGTACGTATGTGATGATGAAATTGTTGAATGAAAAGAAAAGAGGTAAGATGTACTGAGTTGTTGATCTCGGCACTAAACTTGCGGGTATAACCATTTATGACCATGAGATTGGCGCTAAGTGCGCGGGATTAAATTGTACAGCACTAAGTGTGCGATTTGACTATGTTGCACTAAGTGTGCGAAATGAATATGATGCACTAAGTGTGCGAATTGACCATGCGGCACTAAGTGTGCGAGTTTGACTATGTAGCACTAAGTGTGCGATTTGATTACGTAGCACTAAGTGTGCGAGTTGATTATATAGCACTGAGTGTGCGGACTCAATATACATTCGTGAATCATTATGGACACTATGTGTGCGACACTATTGAGTCGATCGCGGACAGCGGATCGGGTAAGTGTCTTGAGTTCATGGCTAATAGGTGCTATGTCTATACTTGGTGTTGAGCTTGGTAAGTTTGAACCTATGTGACAAATATACTTGAAGTCACGTACATAAAATTTATCGTAGAATGGGTGAAAGGCCGTTTAGTTGTATGTTTGTAACGAAAATAAATGATTTATGAAAATGCCTCGAATATCCTATTGATGAGTATGTGGATTGTGAATGCATAAATTGGTACGAAATTGAACCGATAGGTTGGAGGAACTATGGTATGGTTCGGAATGGATGGAGTAATTAGCCTCGTTCCATTTTGTTTTCTCTTGTGATAATGTTATTGATGGATGGTAGTGCATAGCTTATGACTTACTGAGTTATAAACTCACTCGGTGTTTCCTTGTCACCTATTCTAGGTTTCTTGGACACATCTATTTTTGCGGGGTCAGGCCGTCATCGAAGTCATCACACCGGATAGCAAGTTTTGGTACTTTCTTCTTAGTTGGCTTAGAAGAACATTTTGGCATGTATAAGCTATTACGTTGTGTTTGAACTTTGGCATGTAAACTTTAAGCCATGCGAAAATGGCACGAATGTTCGATTGAGTTGGATCAAGGGTAGGCATGAAATGGACCTAGTTACTTTCGTAACAGATGCTGGCAGCAGCAGTGTCATGAGATTGAAAAATCACTAAAAATAGTAGGAGTGGAATTAATTGATGAATAAATTATGTAATCGAAGCTCGATGAGTCTGTTTTCATGAGGAAGTAACGAAAAGATCATATGGGCAGTATATTAAGAGATAATCAGATTTTTGTGGGACAGGGCCAGAACGGTTTCTGGATTCCCTGCTCCGACTTTGGAAATTCATTATAAATTAACCAGAGATAATTAGGGGTCGTACCATATATGTACAGATTCCTCTGTCATAGAAACAAGAGGCATCAGTATTGAAGCCCCGTGCAGGGAGATATCCAAGTTGTAATGGGCAAAGGTCAGTGTAGTCGACCCCTACAACATGGGAGACTTTGACTAATAAACTGTACTAATTGGCCCGACCAAAAATTCTAGAAAAAAATACATAGATGGGCACATGAGTCTAGTTTCTGGGAAAAATTACGAAACTGATTTTTGAGTTACGAAACTCAAGATATGATTTTTAAAATGACTAGTACACAGATTGGGCAGTGTCTGGATAATAAATTTTATAAGGGGTTAAAGTCAGTTAACACCTCGTGTTCGACTCCGGTGTCGGTTTCGGGTTCGGGGTGTTACAATTATTAAGGATATATTTCATAGATTTTCATGCCATCATCCAATGCATTACCATACATTCATAAATCATTCAATTAAGCATACTATGAGTTTACTTTAAGTTATTCGA
>NC_053431.1:47823934-47901995 GCF_007990345.1 Gossypium hirsutum | reverse complement strand
CGAGACATTTCTGAATTTGTTTCAAGGTGTTTGATATGTCAACAAGTGAAAGCGGAACATCAAGTGCCTTCAGGATTACTTCAGCCGACCATGATACCCGAGTGGAAATGGGATCGAGTCACAATGGACTTTGTGTCCGGACTGCCATTGTCAGCAAGTAAGAAGGATACGATTTGGGTTGTTGTTGATAGACTGACTAAGTCGGCTCACTTTATTCCCGTGCGTACGGATTTTTCATTGGATAGACTAGCTGAATTGTACGTTTCTCAGATTGTGAGATTACACGGGGTACCTATTTCTATCGTGTCGGATAGAGATCCGAGATTCACCTCACGATTTTGGAAGAAATTGCAAGAAGCTTTGGGTACCAAGCTGCATTTTAGCACCGCTTTTCATCCCCAAACCGATGGTCAATCCGAGCGGATAATTCAGATACTTGAGGATATGTTGAGATGTTGCATCCTCGAGTTTAGTGGTTCATGGGAACGATATTTACCCTTGATCGAATTCGCTTACAACAATAGTTTCCAATCAAGTATTAAGATGGCACCTTACGAGGCTTTGTACAGTCGTAAATGCCGTACACCATTGTTTTGGACCGAGCTCGGTGAAAGTAAAATTTTCGGAGTTGATTTGATTAAAGATGCCGAACAGAAAGTAAAGGTAATCCGTGAAAGTCTGAAGGTAGCCACAGATCATCAAAAATCGTATGCGGATCTGAAAAGGAAGGACATTGAATATCAGGTGGGAGATAAAGTGTTCCTTAAAGTTTCGGCTTGGAAAACGGTACTCAGATTTGGCCGTAAAGGCAAGTTGAGCCCGAGATTCATTGGGCCGTACGAAATTTCTGAACGAGTGGGGCCGGTTGCATATAGATTGATTTTGCCCCCTGAACTTGAAAGGATACACGATGTCTTTCATGTTTCGATGCTTCGACGCTATAGATCTGATCCTTCGCACATAATTAGTCCGTCGGAGGTTGAAATTCGAGCCGATATGAGTTATGAAGAAGAGCCGATGTGTATCCTAGCTCGTGAAGTGAAGGAGTTGCGGAACAAAAGGGTTCCGTTAGTAAAGGTGTTATGGCTCAAACACGGGATCGAGGAAGCTACTTGGGAAACCGAGAGTTCGATGAAAGAACGATACCCAAACCTATTTACCGGTAAGCTTTTCGGGGACGAAAATTTCTTAAGTGGGGGAGAGTTGTGACACCCCAAAATTTACCCTAGTCGGGAAGTGGTTTCGGGACCGCTAAACCGCGTCATAAAAAAATTAGCTGTCATATTTGATGCTTATTATATGTATATATGCATGTGTGAAAATTCCATGTTTGAATTTTTTTTAATTGAAGGTGAATTTTAGTAAATAGGACCTATGTGAGAAAATCTGGAAATGTGATTGGTTAAATTACAAGGACCTATTAAAGCATGTGGTGAGAATAATGGCTTTGCATGTCAAATACCCCTTCTTTTATACATAGTGGCCGGCCATGATGGAGCATATATTAGAATAGGTGGTAAGTTTCCATGAAGTGGTCATTATTTTATGTAAAGGAAAGGAAATAATAAAAAGAAATACTAAGGATAATAAAAGAAGTAACAAAAAAAAGGGGGTCATTACCTTGTTCTTCTTAGCCGTACAAGAAGAAGAAAAAGGAGGGGGGAGCAAAGGCATTCGGCCTTTTGAATGAAGAGGAGGTTAGTAAATTTTGTTAATTTTTCTTTTGAAATAATAGTTGTTTGGGTTAATCATCACGTTTTTCTTACCTAGCCATACTAAAATTTCGAATTTAGAGTGTTGGATGGAGCTTTCGGTTTGGTATGTGTGAGAAGAACTTGATTTTTCTTACCTTTAAGTTTTGATGGATAAAGAAACAAAAGGTTGTTGATGAAAGAAATTAATGTGTTAAGAGATTATATGAAACTTATTCATGTTTCTATATGTTATATGCATTGAAAATGGTTGATGATTTTGGAGGTGATTAGCTTGAATCGGCCATGGTATATCCATAAACACGATCTATGCTTGTTATGTTACTCATGGTTAAAACGATTCGGCTATGACTCTTGTAAAAAAAAGTAAAAATAGGCATGTGAATTTAAAAGATGGTATGAACAAATGTGGAGTTTTGCTAGTTTAAGAGTATTCGGCCAAGTGTTCATGTGGTGGAAATTAAGTGTTAAATGGAATGAAAATGATGTTATATGGGGTATGTATATTCGGCCATATGAGTGAATACATAGATGATGTTAAATTTGATTATGTATAATGGGCCATATAGAGTACACATGGTGATATTAACCTTAATTCTTTATAATTGATCAAGTGGATGATGTTGGTTTATATGGTCGAATTTGAATTATGAATATGTACCTTGAAATAGAATGTTGCCGTATGCTTCTTTTGATATGAAACTATTAATGTTACGGGATATAAATAACTAGCAAGGTAATTAAACTAGTTGATTTATTTATTTAAGCTCAAGAACCTTAAGGAGAGGCGTCCAACAAGGGGAAATCGAAGGTCATCGAGTAGCCGACTCGGAATTATTTTACCCAACATAAAGTAAGTCATTAAGCATGTAGTTGGTATTATTTCAAATGGTCATAATGTTTATGTATTGATGCTGAATGGAATGAATAAATATACATATATATATGCATGTACGTATGTGATGATGAAATTGTTGAATGAAAAGAAAAGAGGTAAGATGTACTGAGTTGTTGATCTCGGCACTAAACTTGCGGGTATAACCATTTATGACCATGAGATTGGCGCTAAGTGCGCGGGATTAAATTGTACAGCACTAAGTGTGCGATTTGACTATGTTGCACTAAGTGTGCGAAATGAATATGATGCACTAAGTGTGCGAATTGACCATGCGGCACTAAGTGTGCGAGTTTGACTATGTAGCACTAAGTGTGCGATTTGATTACGTAGCACTAAGTGTGCGAGTTGATTATATAGCACTGAGTGTGCGGACTCAATATACATTCGTGAATCATTATGGACACTATGTGTGCGACACTATTGAGTCGATCGCGGACAGCGGATCGGGTAAGTGTCTTGAGTTCATGGCTAATAGGTGCTATGTCTATACTTGGTGTTGAGCTTGGTAAGTTTGAACCTATGTGACAAATATACTTGAAGTCACGTACATAAAATTTATCGTAGAATGGGTGAAAGGCCGTTTAGTTGTATGTTTGTAACGAAATAAAATGATTTATGAAAATGCCTCGAATATCCTATTGATGAGTATGTGGATTGTGAATGCATAAATTGGTACGAAATTGAACCGATAGGTTGGAGGAACTATGGTATGGTTCGGAATGGATGGAGTAATTAGCCTCGTTCCATTTTGTTTTCTCTTGTGATAATGTTATTGATGGATGGTAGTGCATAGCTTATGACTTACTGAGTTATAAACTCACTCGGTGTTTCCTTGTCACCTATTCTAGGTTTCTTGGACACATCTATTTTTGCGGGGTCAGGCCGTCATCGAAGTCATCACACCGGATAGCAAGTTTTGGTACTTTCTTCTTAGTTGGCTTAGAAGAACATTTTGGCATGTATAAGCTATTACGTTGTGTTTGAACTTTGGCATGTAAACTTTAAGCCATGCGAAAATGGCACGAATGTTCGATTGAGTTGGATCAAGGGTAGGCATGAAATGGACCTAGTTACTTTCGTAACAGATGCTGGCAGCAGCAGTGTCATGAGATTGAAAAATCACTAAAAATAGTAGGAGTGGAATTAATTGATGAATAAATTATGTAATCGAAGCTCGATGAGTCTGTTTTCATGAGGAAGTAACGAAAAGATCATATGGGCAGTATATTAAGAGATAATCAGATTTTTGTGGGACAGGGCCAGAACGGTTTCTGGATTCCCTGCTCCGACTTTGGAAATTCATTATAAATTAACCAGAGATAATTAGGGGTCGTACCATATATGTACAGATTCCTCTGTCATAGAAACAAGAGGCATCAGTATTGAAGCCCCGTGCAGGGAGATATCCAAGTTGTAATGGGCAAAGGTCAGTGTAGTCGACCCCTACAACATGGGAGACTTTGACTAATAAACTGTACTAATTGGCCCGACCAAAAATTCTAGAAAAAAATACATAGATGGGCACATGAGTCTAGTTTCTGGGAAAAATTACGAAACTGATTTTTGAGTTACGAAACTCAAGATATGATTTTTAAAATGACTAGTACACAGATTGGGCAGTGTCTGGATAATAAATTTTATAAGGGGTTAAAGTCAGTTAACACCTCGTGTTCGACTCCGGTGTCGGTTTCGGGTTCGGGGTGTTACAATTATTAAGGATATATTTCATAGATTTTCATGCCATCATCCAATGCAATTACCATACATTCATAAATCATTCAATTAAGCATACTATGAGTTTACTTTAAGTTATTCGAACTTACCTGGTACTCGTCTCGATATCCTGTTTCAGTTATTCCGAAACCTTTCGTTTTCCTCGATCGACCTCCGAAATTTGTTCCTCGGGGTCTATAAAAATAAAAATAAATTATTAACACCTCACATTGTACTTTTTGAGTCTACATTTCACCCCGGTCCAAATGACCGTTTTGCCCCTAACCTTTCACATTTTTACAATTTAGTCCCTAGGCTCGTATAATGGAATGCATGCAATTTCTACATTACCCAAGCCTAGCCAAATGTTCTTTCCTCTTATGGTGCCCAGATTTTTCCATTATTTCACATTTTTATCTCACATTTTACGCCTTTTGCAAAAAGGTCCTTTTTAGGGGTTTTTCATGAAAATCACCTAGGAAAAGATGTTTTTCACACATCCAACTTCCATATTCCTCCATAAAAAATCAAAATACAAGTAATTGATGCATGGGTAAATTTCTAAACATGAACCCTAGCCTGAAATATGGGTAGAAATAGAGAGAGTAAGCTACCGGGATTTCAAAAATACGAAGAACATTAAAAATGGGGCTTGGGAGCACTTATTATTGAGCTTGAAAATGTTGAAAACCCTAGCTATGCTAACTTGAAAATTTTGGCTCGAAAAGGAAGAAGAACGGCTGATTGTTGCCTTATTTTCCCCATTTTATTTCGTTAAATTGCCAAATAACCAAAATGCCCTTAAGCCCTTTCTTTAAAATTTCATCCATACAAGCCCATTTTTGCCCAAAAACTTAGAAATTGGGAAAATTGCTCCTCAAGACCTTCTAATTAACATTCTAAAGAAATTTCATACAAATTGCTTCTAAAACCCAAGTTTTGCAATTTATTAAATTCGGTCCCTAATGTCTGATTGGACACCTTACTCAAAGAATTCCTTCATGAAACTTTAACACATGCATATTCTCATATTCTATACCTCATAATAATCATAAAATAAATATTTTGATATTGTATTTGTGGTCCCAAAACCACTGTTCTGACTAGGCCTTATTTCGGGATGTTATATTTCTCCCCCTTTAGGGACTTTCATCCTCGAAAGTCTTACTAGTAAACAGGTGCAGATATTGGCTTCTCATGGTTTCTTCTGGTTCCCATTTAGATTCTTCTACACCGTTTCGATGCCATAAAACCTTTGCCAAAGCCACATCTTTATTTCTCAACTGTTTAATCTCATGAGCTAAAATCTAGACTGGTTCCTCACTATAAGCCATATCCGGTCTAATCTCAATCTCTGCCGGTGAAATCACATGAGAGGGGTCTAATCGATATCGCCTTAACATGGATACATGAAACACGTCGTGAATCCTTTCCAATTAGGATGGCAATACCAATCGATAGGCTAATGGTCCAACTCTTTCAGTGATCTCGTACGGTCCTATAAATCACAGACTCAGTTTGCCTTTCCGGCCAAATCTCAATACTTTTTTCCGTGGAGATACTTTCAAGAATACTCTATCTCTGACTTGGAACTCAATCTCTTTTCTTTTCAAATCAGCATATGACTTTTGCCTATTCGATAATCTTTTAAACAGTCTCGTATCACTTTAAATTTTTCTTCAGTTTCCTTGATCAGATCAACCCCGTGAATCTGACTTTCCTTGAGTTCTATCAAATACAACGGAGTTTGGCACTTTTTGCCATACAAGGCCTCATAAGGTGCCATTTTCAAACTTGTTTGAAAAGTGTTGTTGTAGGCAAATTCTACCAATGGTAAATATTTTTCCCAGCTACCCTAAAATTCGAGGATGCAACATCGCAACATATCCTCAAGGATCTGAATCGTCCGCTCAGAGTGACCATCAGTCTGCAGGTGAAAAGTTGTACTAATGCTCAAATTTGTACCCAAAGCTTCTTGTAACTTCTTCCAGAATCTAGAGGTGAATCTCGGGTCTCTGTCTAAAATAATCGACAGTGGTACTCCGTGTAATCTCACAATTTCAGATATATACAAGTCTGCCAATCTATCAAGAGAGTAATTTATTCTTACCGGAATGAAATGAGCCGACTTTGTCAACTTATCCACCACAACCCATAAAGCATCTTTCTTTTTCGGGTCAATGGCAAACCTGTCACGAAATCCATAGTAACTTTGTCCCACTTCCATTCGGGGACCATCACAGGCTGTAACAAACTTAAAGGTACTTGATGTTCAGCTTCGACTTGCTGACATATCAAGCATTTAGATACAAATTCGGAAATGTTTCTTTTCATGTCGTTCCTCCAGTACATTTTCTTCAAATTATTGTACATCTTGGTACTTCCCGGATGAATAGACAAACGACTATCATGTGCTTCTTGCAAGATTTTCTGAATAAGCTCATCATCTTTGGGTACACAAACCCTACTCTGAACATCAAACATCTATCAGCATCGATCCGAAAATCTAATTTAATGCCTGACTCACATTGAATTCATTTAGCTTGTAAGTCGCTGTCATTAGTTTGAGCATCATAAATTTCCTGCAAAAATGTCAGCCTAGCTTCTAGCTAGACCAAAACTGAACCATCATCAAGCAACGCCAATCGAGCGTCCATGGCTCTCAGTGCAAACAAGGATTTTCTGCTTAACGCATCGGTGACCACATTCGCCTTTCCCAGGTGATAGTTAATGATCAACTCATAATCTTTAATTAATTCTAACCATCTCCACTGTCTGAGATTCAATTCTTTTTGAGTCATCAAATACTTCACACTCTTGTGGTCGGTAAATATACGACAAGTCTCACCATATAAATAATGCCTCTAAATTTTCAAGGAAAAAACAATGGCAACAAGCTCTAGATCGTGTGTTGAATGTTTCTTCTCGTGTGGCTTCAGCTGTTGTGAAACATAGGCTATCACCTTGCCATCTTGCATAAGTACACAACCCAATCCATTTAAGGATGCATCACTGTAGACCACAAACTCTTTTCCCGACTCAGGTAACACTAAAACAAGAGCTTCAGTCAGCAATGTCTTTAACCTCTCAAAACTCTGCTAACACTTTTCTGTCCATTCAAACTTAAAGTCTTTCTGTAACAACCTCGTCATTGGAGTCGCTATCATGGAGAATCCTTTCACAAATCTTCGGTAGTAACCGGCTAAATCTAAAAAGCTTCTAACCTCGGTTACATTTTTAGGCAGTTTCTATTAAAAAATGGCAGAGATCTTACTTGGATCAACTTGGATGCCTTCACCCGAAACAATATGACCCAAAAACCTAACTTTTTGGAGCCAAAACTCACTCTTGCTAAACTTAGCATACAGTTGTTTTTTCCCATAAGGTCTACAACACAGTTCTCAAATGCTTCGCATGCTCTGTCTCATCTTTGGATTAAATAAAAATGTCGTCAATAAACATAACCACGAACTTCCAAGTATGACCGAAAGATTCTATTCATTAGGTCTATGAATACGACTGGTGTATTTGTTAACCTAAATAGCATGACAAGAAATTCATAGTGGTCGTACCTCGTTCTGAAAGCTGTCTTAGGCACGTTCGATTCCTTAACTCACAACTGATAGTAGTTGGACCTCAAGTCTATCTTAGAGAACAAAGTGGCTCCTCGCAACTGGCCGAACAAGTCATCGATCCTTGGCAAAGGATACTTATTCTTGATAGTTACCTTGTTCAACTGCTAATAATATATACATAGCCTCAACGAACCATCTTTCTTCTTTACAAACAATACGGGAGCACCCCAAGGTGAAAAACTTGGTCTTGCAAAACCTTTATCCGTCAGCTCTTGCAACTGTGCTTTTAACTCTTTTAGCTCGGTTGGAGCCATCATGTACGGAGCAATAGAAATGGGAGTTGTTCCTGGCACCAATTCAATACCAAACTCTATCTCTCTTTCAGGAGGTAATCCGGGCAATTCTTCTAGGAACACGTCTGGATATTTACATACTATTGGCACAGACTCAATCTTCAACTTCGTTTCCTTAGTGTTCAATACAAAAGCAAGGTAGGCTTTATACCCTTTTCTCATATATCTCTGAGCAACAATCGTTGTGATTACAATCGACAGCATACCCAATTCTCTTGAATCAACATCTGGGCATTTCAATTCATTATACTTGCTACCACAGTTGACAACTACACCATGTAGGGTTAACCAATCCATACCAAGTATTACATCAAACTCATCAAATGGTAACAACATAAGGTTAGCCGAAAAGCATTGACAATGAATCATCAAAGGACAATTCTTACAGACTTTATCAATCAAGACTGATTTACCTAATGGGTTCGACACTCTAATAATAAATTTCGTAGGTTCAATGGGTATGTTCATACTAGACACCAATCTCATGCAAATGTATTAATGCGTCAAACCCGGACCAATTAAGGCAACAACACATGTATTAAAAAGAGAAAAAGTACCCATAATAACGTTAGGAGTAGAGGCTTCCTCTCGAGCGCGTATTGTATATGTTCTTACTGGGGCTCGAGCCTCTGATTTTGCAGCGTCTTTAGCTGCAGCTCGACTGCCACTAACACTTCCAGGATATCTAGGAGGTCTACCTCATGCAATGGGAGCACTCGACTTTGGGGCTACTTCGACTTCTTTTTCATTCAGCTCTGGGCAGTCCCTGAGGAAGTGGTTGACAGAACCACATCTGAAAAATGCACCGCTCTTCATTCGGCACTCTCCGGAGTGAAATTTGTTGTAGCTTTTACAATTTGGATTTTGGTCATCTACACTCCCCACACTAGTTACAATCGGGGAGGAAGACTTCTGATTGCGTCATTTGGAGCCTCTCGTTCTACCCGAATATCCTACTGATGAAGTGGAGAGTGCATGTTGGCTTTTTGATTTCTTTGTAGGAAACGAGAGCCACTTACCATTGCATATCTTACCCGAAACTTGAACCTCTCTCTTTGCTTGCTTTCTTTCATAATTGAGCTCCTCGGCCTTCTTGGCCCGATTAGCTAATGTGGTGAACTCCCGTATCTCAAGAATCCCAATCGACAGCTTGATTTCCTCATTCAGACCTTCCTCAAAACGTTTGCACATTTCTGACTCAGTTTGAATCCATTTAATGGCACACTGACTTAGCCTTACAAACTCCCTTTCATATTCTGCTACAGTCTTATTTCCTTGCTTGAGTTCCAGGAACTCCTTTCGTTTCGAGTTTAAGAACCTTTGACTGATGTATTTCTTCTTAAACTCTACTTGGAAAAATTCCCAAGTGATGTTTTCCTTTGGCACCACGGAAGATACAATCTTCCACTAGTGGTATGCAATATCCTTCAGGAGAGACACGACACACTTTAAGCACTCTTCAGGTGTGCACGATAATTCATTTAATACCTGAGTGGAATTCTCGAGCCAGAACTCAACTTTTTCAGCAACATCATCGATCTTAGCTCTAAATTCCTCAGCCCCATACTTTCTAAGCTTATCTATAAGGGGCCTTACCAATTCTTACAGTTGTCATGCCTCGTGGGAAATCCTCATCAGGTTGGTTAGGGGGTGGGGGAAGTCGTGGTATGTTGGGGCGATTCCTCAAATAATACCCAAACCATTCAGCCATCATGTCAAAAAAGGCAGCTCTGGCCTCTTTCTGACCTTCAGACATAAGCCTTCTACTACTACTAGAAACAGCTCGTTGTACGGAAGCTGGAGCATGGCTCTCGGCTCCCTCAGACTCATCTTGAGCTTGATTGGAAGACATTTACTATATTTAAAAACAATTTAAACAGTTAGGAGATGTCACACAATCAATGTTCGAATAATGGCATGTATAGCGATACTCAATACTTTCTACAGTAGTCCTAGAACTGACTAGATCATAGCTCTAATACCACTAAATGTAACACCCTCACCCATATCCAACGCCGGGACAGGGTTCGAGGCGTTACTGGACTTAAACCTTCACCAATATACAAAACCGGGTCACCAAAATTTCACCCAAAATTAAAACATTTCAAACACATGCGTACCGTCCCTTATACCCTAAAACATACATCGGGGTGGTTCCAGACAAAACCAAGAACATTCAATAAACTTTGGGCAACTTAATAAATTCTCTTGCTTTAGTGAGACACACACCTGTGTGGGTGGGGCTGTGTGGTCATACACGCCCATGTAGCTTGGGACACGCCTGTGTCCTCAACCCGTGTAACTCTCTATCTATGATGTCAGCATGCATTTAAGGGCACACGGCCAAGACACACACCCATGTGTCTAGCTCGTGCTCTAAACTGACTTAAGATTTTAGGTGCAAGGGACGCATGGCCATACCACACGCCCATGGGGCTAATCCATGTGTCGCACACGGTCCAGACACACGCCCGTGTGTCTACCCATGTGGACCTTGTAGGGCTATTTTCCAAGCCTTTGGTGACCTTCTATCAACCAATCACACTTATACGTTATCTTAATACATAATAAGGCCAGATTATACACTTACATATAACCTTGATAAACCTCATTGCTTGTAAACCTCATATCATCGGTTTTACATATGCTAGGTTAATTCCCTTTTCGTAATAAGGGTTTCCATGTCTCATTGACACATTTAAGATTGGCTCATTCTTATAACTCATTACCAATTATAGTCAACTCATTCTGATTTAATTTTGGCTTTTAAGTTGTAATAAGGCCGCTATTTAAATTTTTTTTTCTGCTATGGTTTTATTTTCTAATTATATTTATACCATGAGGAAATTTCTAGTGTTAGGCTGCGCGGGTTTTCAAAATTAATGAACGTTTTCAAGACTCAACAAGCACAACAAATGGATAGCCTAAAGATTGATAAACCAGCTTTTCATTCAACCTCTATTTTTACAAAGACCACCCCAATCACTTAAACCAGCGAATGCATACTAAGTCTGTAACGCCCCCACGCCCCAAACCGTCGCCGGAGTCGAGCTTGAGGAGTTACCGAACATAATTTATCAAATTAAGAACTTCAAATCTTTTGTTTCTACATTCATAGCTTTCTAGCTACTCGTATCATAGTTACAAGAAAAATCATATCTCAAGTTATGAAACTCAAAATCAAGATCCGTAAATTTTCCCTAAATCTAGACTCATATATCTATTTATTAATTTTTTTCTAGAATTTTTGGTTGGGCCAATTAGTACAGTTTATTAGTTAAAATCTCCCTTGTTTCAGGGTTCGACTGCTTTGACATCTATGTATTACGAATCAGATATCTCTCTATACAGAATTTCAATGACTACGAGGTTTGTTTCTCTTAAAACTAGACTCGATAAGGAATCTGTAAATATAAAGAATGACTTCTAATTATTTTTTTACAATTTATTATGAATTTTTAAAGTCAGAATAGAGGATCCAGAAATCACTCTGGCCCTGTTTCACAAGGTTTCAAATATCTCATAAAGTATAATTTATATGCCTGTTTTTTTTATCCATATGAAAATAGACTCATTAAACTTCAATTTCATAACTTGCTCATCATTTAATTCCATTTATTCTATTTTTAGTGATTTTTCAAATTCATGTCATTGCTGCAGCAATATTCTGTTTTAAGGCAAATTTCATCTTTTCATGAGTTGTTATGAACTAGATAACCTATTAAACTTCCATGATATCAAACATGATCTAAATTTAACCATCACCATGACTTATCAATATCAAACATTTTCTCAACCAATCATGGCCATATCATAAAATTATTTACACAAAATAAATATATTGCTATACATGCCATACTTAAGTTTTACAAGCCATTTACCTAGATGAAAGTCCTTTGGATAGTGTGATCGAACCTTCGACCCGTCCCGATTCCCGAGCTGGCTTGTTCAAAACTACAGTAAATAAAGAGGAGGGAGTAAGCATAAATGCTTAGTAAGTTCATATGTAAATAACAAGTAACATAACAATACAAATATACCAAACAACTTTAGCATGGTATCACCAAAACATATATCATATTTCTAAACAGCATTCATCATCTTACTACCTTATCATTGTTGTATCTATTATCAACCCGAGGGTTAAGAACATACCTGTCCAAAGTGTCCATTTCACAACACTTACCAAAACGTCGCTTGCATCTTAAGTGTTCTTTCATTTCACTAGAAATTTCACCCGTTGAACACATCGGAATACAACTCGGATACACGGATAATTTGCACATAAGTGCCTCATATGTAATCAAGAAATCATGTAACCCGCCCCTAAGTGAACTCGGACTCAACTCAACGAGCTCGGACGTTCGCATCCATAAGTGAACTCAGACTCAACTCAACAAGTTCGGATGCCTAGTTACATTTCACGAACTCGGACTCAACTCAACGAGTTCGGACATTCGCATCCATAAGTGAACTCGGACTCAACTCAACGAGTTCGGATGCTCAACCATCCTAGTGGCATGTCACTTGGATCCTAATCTATTCCTAAGGTTCAAACGAGCTTTTTTCCTCGATCTCACATTGCCGTCTTCCATGGAATATCGGAACCGATACTCGGTAGCAATTCATATTTATCAAGTAGTAAACATAATTTGCATATTACTCAACATTAACCACAAAGCATAATATTTCACGATAAAAAAATTAGCATATCATATAATTAACATCAATAACTTAAAAATAACAATTATGCTACATTATTTACACATGAACTTACCTCGTATGCGAAAATGGCTACTTTTACCATTTCGTCCACAACTTGGTATTTTTCCATTTTAGCCCGAATTTCAGTTTTCCTTGCTAATCGAGCTTGGAAGCTTGAAAAACCCTAGCCATGGTTTCTCCTTGCTATATTCGGCCATGGGGTTGAAGATGAGCAAAATTGGCTTTTAATTTTGTATTTTAATTCATTTTACCCCTAAATGACCAAAATGCCCTTACTACTAAACTTTCCAAAAATTCCATCCATGTCCAATTTTTGTCCATCGACTTAAAAATTGGTAAAATTGCTATTTAAGACCTCCTAATTAATATTTCAAAACAAATTCATACTAGAAACTTCTAGAATGCAAGTTTTACAAATTATTCGATTTAGTCCCTAATTTCAATTTAAGCACTTTATGCATAAAATTTCTGCACGAAATTTTCACACAATCATGCAATCATATCATAGACCTTAAAATAATCATAAAATAATTATTTCTATCTCGGATTTTGTGGTCACGAAACCGCTATTCCGACTAGGCCCAAAATCAGGATATTACAAAGTTGTAAGTCAATGTGACACATCAGACATGCATAGATTTGTAGGTCATAGCCTACTTCAAAATGAGTCAATTCTCATGGCCATATACAAATATATGTGTATATCTTTACATGTCTTCATACGGCTAATCAAATGACATATCTAACAAAATAAACTAAAAGCCCTATACATGTCATTGAACCAAATAAAAGTGCCTATATACCAAAGCTGGACTAGTTGATAGTATGTTGACTCTCCAATCATCTTCCAATCTTTACGAGTCCTTGAGCTCTGTAAGATAGGGAAAGAGAGGAGTAAGCATTTACATGCTTAGTAAGCTTGAATAATTGGAAAGTAAGCTTACCGGTTAATTAGCATACAACCATATTAAGCAAATAAACCAACAAGAGTAAAATAGTTTCCCTATCACATGCATTCAATCAACAAGTTAGTCACAATAATAATGCCCCATGTAATTTGTCTCAGATGAGCTCATCATTCTTCATTTCATTTATATATATCATTTTAATCCCGATGAATTTCTAGGAAATCTCGATGGATTATCCATTTTCCGTCAAGGCATAAGAATGATCATTTCAAGTATGCACTCCCGCGAATCTCACATCTTACGGCGGGATTACCAGTCCAAGCTAAATCTCTTATAGCGACAAACACCCTTAATGAGCTCGGATCTGAATTACAAGTCTAGGCTAAATTCAGACCCTAATTGGATTATCCGTCTAGGCTAAATCCATAATGCACACATATTCTTCGGGAGGCTCATTACTAAAGGAACACCCCGTATGGGCTAGATCCTTTTATACCTGAGATCAACGAATTACCCGTCTGGGCTAAATCCTTTCTGCAACACATGCCAGATCTCAGGTTATGTAAGCCATGGTTTATCCATCAGATTTCCTTTTCAACCTCAACTGTGACATTTATCAATATGTCATTATTAAAGATATATTTCATAGATTTTCATGCCATCATCAAATGCAATTACAATACATTCATAAATCATGCAATTAAGCATACTATGAGTTTACTTTAAGTTATTTGAACTTGCCCGGTACTCGTCTCGGTATCGTATTTCGGTTATTTCGAAACCTTTCGTTTTCCTCGATCGACCTCCGGAATTTGTTCCTCGGGGTCTATAACAATAAAAATAAATCATTAACACCTCACATTGTACTTTTTGAGTCTACATTTAACCGTTTTTCCCCTAACCTTTCACATTTTTACGATTTAATCCCTAGGCTCGTATAATGGAATGCATGCAATTTCTATATTACCCAAGCCTAGCTGAAAGTTCTTTCCTCTAATGGTAGCCCACATTTTTTCCATTATTTCATATTTCTATCTCACATTTCACACCTTTTCCAAAAAGGTCCTTTTTAGGGGTTTTTCATGAAAATCACCTAGGAAAATATGTTTAACACACATCCAACTTCCATATTCCTCCATAAACCATCAAAATACAAGTAACTCATGCATGGGTAAATTTATAAACATGAACCCTAGCATGGAATATGGGTAGAAATAGAGAGTGTAAGCTACTGGGATTTCAAAAATACGAAGAACATTAAAAACAGGGTTGGGAGCACTTACTATTGAGCTTGAAAATGTTGAAAACCCTAGCTATGGTGATTTGAGAATTTCGGCTGGACAAGGAAGAAGAATGGCTGATTTTTGCATTCTTTTTCCCATTTTATTTCATTAAATTGCCAAATGACCAAAATGCCCTTAAGCCCTTTCTTTAGAAATTCATCGATACAAGCCTATTTTTTCCCAAAAACTTAGAAATTGGGAAAATTTCTCCTCAAGACATAATTAATATTCTAAATAAATTTCATACAAATTACTTCTAAGACCCAAGTTTTACAATTTATTCAATTTGGTCCCTAAGGTCCAATTGGACACCTTACTCAAAGAATTCCTTCATGAAACTTTAACACATGCATATTCTCATACTATAGACCTCATAATAATCATAATATAAATATTTTGATGTCAAATTTGTGGTCCCAAAACCACTGTTCTGACTAGGCCTAATTTCAGAATGTTACAATGCATCAGCCTCGAGAGGTGCACGCCAGTGTAAGACATGTCTGGGACATGCATTGGCATTGAGAAGAGAGCTAGTGTAAGACATGTCTGGAGTATCAGCCTCGAGATATACAAGCTAGTGTAAGACCTATTTGGGACATGGTGTCAGCTTTTTGTGTGTTAGTGTAAGACCTCTCTGGGACATGGCATCGACACCGATTGATGAGAGCCAGTTTAAGACCTGTCTATGGAAAGGCATTAGCCTCGATATATGAAAGTCAATGTAAGACCTGTCTAGGACATGGCATAGACTTTGATGTGCTAACCAGTGTAAGACCATGTTTGAGACATGGCGTTAGCATCTTATCCCATGTTTGGGGCTATTGAATATCTTGTAGTATTCCCAAATGGTTCAACAAGAGATTTATGGTATATATCAAAATTAGAGAACTTATGACCATGTGTTGAGTGGTACAGGTACTTAAATGAGAATTTCAAAATATGAGCTTCATTTACGTTGTATGTTTAGTAAGGAAGGAAAGTGAGTAAGTTATGCTTATGACCACTAGTGTATTTTACATGAAGTATGAAATGTGATTTTAATCAACATTGTATGCTTGGTGAGAGACAAATATGAACAAATATTATCCATAAATCCTCAAGTTCATGTACAAACTGAGTTATATTGGGAGTATGATCCCTTATGGTAATTTCTAGTTATTTCATTATTTGCATACGACTTACTAAGCTTTATGCTTACCTCTTTTCCTTTCCACTTTCTTGTAGTACCACCGAAGTAGCTCATGGATCATCGCCTTACGTCAGAGAATCCAGTCATACTATCCCTGAAGCATTTGGTATAGCTAGTTTTATCATTTTGATTATGGCATGTATAGGAGCTAGTCTTTTTGTAATGGTTACATTGCCTTAGGCTAAATGAATGGCTTGTCATAGCTATTAAGTCATTTTGTATAATTCCATGGATGGTGGCTAATATTGGTTATTGATAAATGCAAATGATGATCTTCTTTTGAGAATGAGTAAATTGAATGATTTAGCCAAGTGGTTGTGTATGAAATTGGTTTATCTTGGTTTAGTATAGCTTGGTGCAAGTAGAGGTGGCAAATAGGCAGGGTAAATAGCCTTATTTTGTCCATACGGGTAGACACACGGGCGTGTGTCTAGGCCATGTGTGACACACGGTCAGCCTCATGGGCGTGTTGTTCGGCCGTGTGTCCCCTGTACCTCGAATTTGCAGGTCAGTATGCATGGTAGTAAACACACGGGCACAAGCACGGCCGTGTGTCTCAGCCGTGTGAAGGACACGGCCTCTAGCCATGGGCGTGTGCCTAGTCGTGTGCCTTTAATTGGTTGCTGACATCAAAAATAGACTGTCAAGGTTTTTACACACGGGCTGCGACACGGGCTTGCCATGGCTATGTGAGGGACACGTGATATAGACATGAGCGTGTGCCTGGCCGTGTGAAAACCCCTGTAGGTTTGAATTTAGAATTAATTCCACACAAGTTTGGGGCACGGGCGTGTCCCTTGTACTTAGGCTGTGTGAACCACACGGGCCTTTAGCACGGCCATGTCAAAATGCCATACGGGCATGTTTCCATTTCACAAGAGCGTGTGCCCCTGTTTCAAGTGACATTTTTTTCAAAGTTTTCAAAGGTGTTTGGATTAAACCTAAATCGTTTCCAAAGTGTGTTTGGGCCTCGTAGGCCCATATTAAGAATTTCTAGATTAAGATTGAAAGTTTTAAATTTGATCTAGATTTAATGACCCGAAATGATTGTATGCATGTGTTTAAGTCAAGTAATGCCTCTGCCCAGTCCCGACCTCAGACTCGACTAAGGGATGTTTCATAGTAAGTGTTTCGATTGGGAATTTCAAGAAAGTATGGAAAGGTATGAGTTTTTAATAATTAAAGTGTGTATAGTCATGTTCATGAAAAGTATGAATGCTTATATGCTATATTCATGAAATTTATTTTATCATGTGGTGATTTTTGTTAAGTTATGAGTTTAATCACTAGCTTGTGACTATGGTTATTGCTATGTTTATGTCTTATGTGTTATACAAATGAAAAGTTAGGTTTTCAATATGAATTAAGATATGTAAGCATGAAACTTTTGAAATGGTGATACCTGGAAAACATGATATGTTATGAGACTGATGAGAAATCCAATTGAATTGCGCTCACGTATAATGGTTATCCATATCAAATTCATATAAATCATATTTAAATGAACTAACATGTGTTGTTGATGTGCTTAGGCTTATACCAAGCTTGTGGATATGATTGATTTTTATTATTATGCTTGTACTATGCATATGAAATGGGTAAGAAAAAGGAATGATACAGTAAGTACATAATTGGGATGTATTATGATGTTATAAAAAGGTTTAATGAGAGAAATGATGTATTCATATGTTAGTAAATTGCTTTTGCTTTGAATGAATCTATCTATGTCATGGATAAATACGTTGAATTGAGAATTAATAATGTTGTTTATGCTTATCAAAAGCACTTAGGAACAAAAAGGAAGGTAAGTAAATAGAAAGATATATCTTATAAAAAGGTTGATGATTATATATTATGTCTCATGAAATCCTATCATGTTATGAATGGTCTATAAACATACGACATTAATAAACTTTCTGATAAGCTGTAAAAGTAACATATATTAATATGTAAATTATGTAAATTAGTGAATTTAATGCTCCTAATCCTTTAAATTCATGTTTCTATACTTAGGAGAGCATTTGGGAGAAAAAGGAGTGAAAAACAAGCTAAAATCAAACAAAAAGAGCTATTTTCAGGATCCATACGGGCTAGCCACACACCCGTGTGAGCTACACGGGCTTGCCACACGCCCATGTGTCAGCCAGTGTCGATATCGCACCTTGTTTCCCAAATACGCAAAAAAAAACCCAATTTTTAGGCTTTTTGAGCATTTTAAAGTCTATAAATACCAATTAGAAGAAGACCTAAAGGGGCACTCAAAGAAGATCAAAGAAAAGACTCGAAGAACTCCATCGGAATCAACTCGGAAGCAAATCTCCTTTAAGATTGAAGATCTCCATTTAATTTCCTTCAAAGTTTTGTTGAGTTTCTTTATGTCATGTTGTTATCCTAACTTTGAGATGTTTCTATTCAGGATTATGAACTAAATTCCCTAGATACCTAGGGAGGATGAAACCTATGATGAATCTTATTATTTAATTTCTATTTTTACATGATAAATATTTGATTCTTGTTCTCAATTATGTATGCTTATTTCGTGTTTTAATATTTTTAGGATATTAATTCATATTTAATGTGCTTATTTCAACGAAGCAAAAGTCCCTGTTTAAGAATAGATCTAACAGAATTGAGTAGAGTTGCATGCAATCCTAGAAATAAGACAACGTAAATCTACCGAATTAGAGTAAAATCTAATATGGGAATCCATAGATCGAGTTAATGTGATGATAGGGGTTTTAATTAGAAAGAGATTTTAATTAATCAAACTAGAGTCAGTTGTTCTTAGTCTCAAAAGAGATATTGACATAATTTAGGGATTTCTATGGATCAAGACACAAGTGAATAAATTGTTTAATTCAGATTCATAATAATTGGTGAAGTCAAGGTGGATTCTTTCCTGGTATGGTCTATCTCATTGGCTATCTTCGATTATTTTCCTATTTCATATCTCTGTTGCATTCTTAGTTAGATTAGTTTAGTAATTAAAAACAATCACTCAAATTTGTCTGCTAAATAATAGAAAAACATTAATTACTAGTACTTTTAGTCCTCGTGAATACAATATTCCCTACTCATCATAACTATACTATTGTTTGATAGGTGCGCTCGCCTTAGTCGTATTTATAGTTAGTTTAGTGACCATCACTTACTCATTTGTGAGTTGATGATTATGGTTTGATAAATCTTGAGACATTAGTATAGGTTTACTTTTAATCTATAAATTTCATTATTAAAATGTAATATTATGCTTATGGTTTATACGAACTTACTAAGCATTCATTGCTTACGTAGTTATCTTTCTCTTACTTTACAAATTATCGGAATCTCAATCGGGTTGGAAGCTAGTCGAAGATCCATCACACTATCCTTCGATTTTATCAGTAGATTTTGATGCTTTAGTCATGGTTATAATGGCATGTATAAGTGGACGTATGTCTAATGTTTAGTTAATGATATCGGCATGTAATGTTGCTTTGAATTTGTGAAACTTATAATATTTTATGCCTTAATGATTGATGTGCTTTTGGAACTTTGATGTTTAAAGATTGGTGTTTATAATATCAAATTGATGCATGGCTTTATGGCCAAAGTGGTAAGAGTTGGCATGTTTTCAAAGTGATCATTTAGGGCATGTTTTGATATGAAAATTAATCAAGTCTGTTTGTTTGAATTATGACTATTTGGACATAATTTGGTATGTAATTATGTTGGTTATTGGAACCATTTGGAATTGGTTAGAATAGTGGCATTTAATCAGTTGTAATGCAAGTGAGAAGTAGTCCCAATGGTAAGGTCATTTTAATATTTTCGATATAGAAAAAATTTAATCAAAAAATGGTTAAATATGCACATGTATAGGTGTTTTATTCCCGTCATAAGAGTCGATGTTGTGACACACTAGGACCTGTGTAGCGATGTAGCAACCAACATGTTCTTTTGTATCCATCTTCAGGGTATGTCACAACACATTTGGTCTGTGTCACGACATTGAAGTCAGTTTCTAAATTTCTTTATTATGCTCTCTATGTTGCAACATTGGAACCCCCATGTTGCGACATAGCATCTAGTTTTGACTCGAAATGCCCTCTAGTAGTCTCTTGCACACTTACAAAGTATGTTAACTCTTCTTTAGGCCTTATTCGTACCTTAAGGTTAATAAAAGACTCGATGTGCACATTTTATTGAATGTAAACAAAACTAATGAAACTAAGTTACAAACATAACAAAAATGCTTGTATTTAATCTCCTTAAATGTGAAAACTAGTTTAATCTAGTGTACTGAATTACGGTAGATCATAAGTCTATCTAACATCTGATTTAAAAATGGTAACTAAAAATGGTTTTTCCGAATTGCTTTATTTAGCTTTCTATACTCCACATAGATCCTCCATCTCGTTACTGTTATAGCTGAAATCAGCTTGTTCTTCTTATTCTCCAAAATTGTAATGCCTCTTTTCATTGGAACACATTGGACTAGACTTACCCATGAGCTATCTGAGTGGGGTAAATAATTTCCACTCTAACCACTTGATAATTTCTTTCTTAACCACCTCTTTCATAATTGGATTTAGTCTTCTTTGCCATCAACCGTTCCTTTTTCACCATCTTTTAATATGATTTTGTGCATGCACAAAGATGGGTTAATACCTCAAGTATTAGCTATAGTCCACCCGACTGCCTTTTTAAACTTCTTTAGAATGTCATCAACTTTTCCTCTTGACTTTTGGTTAACTCAGCAATAATTATGACAGACAAAGTAGAAGAGTTACCTAAATAAACATATTCTAAATGAGACGGAAGTATCTTTAACTCGAATTTATGTGGCTCTTTAATCAACGCTTTCGGTTGAATATGCTCACGAGATGTCAAATTGTTGAATGAATCCCTTCGAGTTGGCCTCTAACTAAGCCAAATATTCCTCCCCTTCTTCATCACTTGGTGGATTAGACAGTAAGATACACTCCAACAGATCCTCTATAGAATTGATTCCCATTTTGTAACCAAGGATTCTATCTCAGACATCACAAAGCACTCCTTAACTCCATCAAGAATTCTCATAGTTTGAATAAGTTAAAAGTTACCTGATCATCTTAAAATCGTATAGTGAGCTCGCCCTTTTACACATTGATTAACGTCATACTGGTTGTTAAGAAAGGCCTTCCCAATATGATTGGTACTTCCTTATTTGCTTCAAAATCCAAAAAGATGAAGTCAATAGAAAATACAAATTTATAACATGTACCAATACATCTTCAATTTTTCCTTCCGGATTGCCAAAGATCTGTTTACCAGTTGAAGCGTAACCGTTGTTGGCCTAACTTCACCAATTTTTTTTTAAATATGAACATGGGCATCAAGTTTATGTTTACTCCCAAATCTCATAGAGTCAAACCGCAGTAAGAATCTCCAATATTATAAAGTTTGTAAAGTTTCCTAGATCTTTCATTTTTTGGGGAAGTTTGTTTTGCAAAAATGCACTATACTCCTTTAACAATACCACTGTCTCAAGTTCCCCCAATCTTTTCTTTTTAAACAAGATATTTGATCACGTGATTTCGTGATAGGTTTTAAATATTTATAATAATCGTTCTTGAAACTAACTATTATCGTGATGTAGGTAAGTGTACCTATCGAACAGTAGTATAGTTTGAGCAAGACTGGATTGTCGAACCCAAAGGAACTAAAAGTACTAGTAATGACTGTCTTTTTTATTATCTAGCCTAAGAATAAAGAGGTTTTGTTTTAACTAACTAATTACTTAAGGAATTGGGGAATTTCTTTTGGGAAAATCAATTGAATTAAGAAAATATCTAAGGAAAAATCCACCAAGACTGTACTTGTTATTCTGGCTCCGAATCAGATGATTTATTCACTTAACTTGTTCCATAGAGATCCCTAAGTTATGTTATTATCCCTATTCAAGACTAATAACATCTAATCCCTAGATTGAATAATTGAGACCTTTCTCTAATTAACACCCTAGGGTTGCATTAACTCGATCTATGGATCCCCTTATTAGGTTTCACTCTAATCCAGCAAAATCTTGTCACCCTATGTCTAGGCGTGCAAACAACTCTGCTTAATTATGACAAATGTACTCTTAGATAGGGTCTATTCCTCCTCAGAATAAGAGCTTATCTTGAATCAGTATCCTGGGATATCAAAACAAGAATTAAGAACACATAATTAAGAACAAGTTAAATTTTTATCATACAATTCAGAAAATAATAACAAGATTCATCTTATGTTTCATTCCCCTTAGGTATTTAGGGGTTTTAGTTCATAACTAAATAAGAAAACATCTCAGAATAATAAAGAATACAAAACATAAAGAAAACCCAAAACTCCTGAAGGGGAAATTAAGGAGAGATCTTCAGTCTTGATGATGAATCCTGTAACACCCCTTACTCGTGTTTGACGCCAAAACAGGGTACGAGGCATTACCGGACTTAATCACTAATCATCGTATAAAAACCAATTCATAATTAATAACATAATCAAGACTATCTACATTAAATGACTTTATACAATAGAGACCTTCAAATAACATAGGTCAGTATTTTAAGCCAATTCCTAGCAACTTAATAACAATTAAACGAGTCTCCATACATGCCAAAAACTTAAAATACTTTAAAACCTTTATATATCGATCAATAGTTTGATAGTGGGATTTAACCTCCGACGACCTCCAACTCGAGCTAACATTGGCAACACTATAGGAAAAAGGAAAGGAAGGGAGTAAGCATTATATCTTAGTAAGTAACTATGTAAATATTAATAGACAATACATTATCATACTTTAAACAAAGTCACAATATGTTCCCGGAATATTACCAACACAAACACACATACTTTCACTATTACAATCATAAACAAGTTAAAAATAAGCTATCTAGTAGAGTACCAGAAGTTAAATTATTTATTTCTGGAGCTATAGAACTTAAAATTACAAACCGTTAATTTTCCATGAAACTAAATTCACATACATTCTTACCATAAAATTTTCAAAATTTTGGGTCTATCCAATTGGTACAGTTTATTCATTGAAGTCACCCCTGTTTCACTTCTCAACTGTTCTAACCACTCTTCTCTACGAATCAATTTTCTCCGCGTACAGAATTCAAAAGATGTTCTCGTTTAATTCATTTGAAACTAGACTCATTATGGATTTCAAGCATATAAATTATATCCCCTAATTATTTTTGTACAAATTTTAATGAGTTTTTTCAAGTCAGAACAGGGGATCACGTAGTCATTCTGAACCAATCCCACAAAAACTTAAATATCTCATAATATAGAATTCCTTTGCTTGCTCTGTTTTTGTTATATGAAAATAGACTCATTAAGATCTAATTTGATATCTCATTCAGTCTCTGACTCAATTTCTACTATTTTTTGTAAATTTCTAGATTCACATCACTGTAACTATCCAGAACAGTTTTATTGTCAATTTTGATCTTTCACACTTCAATTGTATTCATCACTTTCCCATAACAATATTTCCAATTTCCAATCACATATCGAGCATATTGCTCATAACTTACACACGTATCTACTTACACTTATCATCACAAAGTCATACACAATTTCATTTAATCAATTTCCCAGTTGAACGCTTCGGAATAATAACAGACATGCGATGGTATCGCACACAGCCCACCTTTAAAACCGAAGCTCTCTTGTACACATAGTGGCCTTCACTTAGCACCACTCATGTGACCTAGCTTGATTGTACAAATAATTTTGGCTCTCTTTTACACATGGTGAACACTTAGTACCACCCATGTGACCTAGCCAGTTTATCTCGTAGCTCTCTTGTCTACACAGTGTCCTTCACCTGGAACCACGATGCGACCTAGCTACATATGCCCCGTAGCTCTCTTGTCTACATGGCGTACACATAGTATCACCCATGTGACCTAGCTACATCATAATGTCTCGTACCTTTCTTGTACACATGATGTGCACTCAGCACCATACATGTGACCTAGCTACATACCATCTGTATCATCCAATCTTTCCGAAGGTTTAGCCGGGATTTCTCTCTCTTTCTAATACTTGATTCCATACTTCCAATAGTCAATTATGATTCAAAAATCAGCTACAATACATAAAATATGCTGAAATACAAAAACATAACAAAGATAATGTATTATCTACATACAAACTTACATACTTTCTCATTTCCATATCGAATTAATATTGAACATTTAAATTATCATAATTATTCTTACTTTCAACACCTGGGCAATCATAGTAAATATATAAATTTTACATTGAAACATGCATAAATTAATGCTTATTATACATATGAACTTACCTCGATACTAAACCGGTCATTTTACCAACTTTCTCGATTTTTGATTTTTCTCCCATTCTAGATTCAAATCTCGTTTTCCTGGATCTAAAACATCATATTTTAGTTATTTAATTAATTCAATATTCAAAACAGTCCTTAACTCAAACTTTGGAAAAATTACAATTTTGCCCCTAAACTTTTGCATATTTATACTTTTGCCCCTAGGCTCGGGAATTAAACTTCATCCCTTATTCTTATGTTTTATGACATGCTGATCATTTTTCCCTTCTATGGCAACATCAAATTCTCACTCTAACACATAGTTACGAACAATAACAACTTTTACCGATTAAGCCGTTTTACTCATTTTTGCTTAAAACCGCTTAGCAAAAGTTGTTTAACATAATTTCAGCCTTCATATTATACCATAAAACATCAAAATAAACACATTTCACCTATAGGTATTTTTCCAAATATGAACCCTAGCTTAAATTATTGCTAGAATAAGCATAATCAAGTTACCGGGATTCCAAAATCTTAAAGAACTTGAAAAACGAGGCTAGAACGGACTTACTATTGAGCTTGGAAAGCTTGAAAACCCTTGCCATGGCTTCCCCCATGCTAATTTCTGCCTCCTTGAAAAAGATGAGTCAATTTTGGCCTTATTTTCACATTTTATTTCTTTTAATTACCAAATGACTAAAATGCCCTTAAGGTCTTTCTTTAAAATTTTGTCCTATTCATGCCCATTTTTGTCCAAACGAAATATAATGGCATAATTACCATTTAAGGACCTCCTCTTTAAACCCCCATTTCAATCAAGTACCTATGAATTAGAACACATATTTTGCAACTTTTGCAATTTAGTCCTAAAAGTCCAATTAAGCACTTTATCAGTAAAATTACTTAACGATATTTTTACACAATATTTTAATCAGTAAATAAACCTTAAAACTTAATCGGAATAAATTTTTTGACTTTGAATTCGTGGTTCAAAAACCATCGTTCCGTTTAGGCCCTAAATCGGGCTATTACAGCAACTTCTGCAAATAAGCCCTAATAGGCAAATTAAACATGCAATCTATAAAATTTCTTATCAATACTCTAACACATGCATCTAATCACTCGGTAAATCATAAAAATTAATCGAAATAAACTTTTCTATCTCAGATTTGTGGTTTCTCAACCACTATTCCATTTAGACCCTATTTCGAGATGTTACATTTCTCCCCCTTTAGGGATTTTTGTCCCCGAAAATCTTACCGGTAAAAAGATTCAATATCTTTTCTCAAAATTTCCTAAACATCTCCAAACAAATTTTCTTCAAAGCAGTACTTTCAAAATCACCCCACTATCAAATTGAAATCCAATATAACTAAGTTTCAACTCAATATGACCTCTATATTAATCGAAAACTATTTCAAATTCTCACACTTGCTTTCACTTTCTTTTTAACCAAAAACTCTGCATTCAGCTATTAATACAGCTCAATCATTATTCTTCTGTCCAATTTTATCGTTACTAAATCCACATTATCTCATTCACAATCAAAATTTACTTCAAAAAAAATCCAGCAATCGTATACTTTAAGCATCATACCTGGATGAGCTAATTAACTAAGTCTAATCTTTCTTTAACTGTAACATTTCAGAATTCAGAAAATCTTCATATTAACCTGACATCTTTTCTGCAACTGAGTTCATTTATTAAACCATTCTCAAATGCTATCACATTGTCAATTAATCTTATTGGAAGGGGGTGAGGCTGTAACACTTCTAACTTGCCTCTTATATATTCATGCATATAACTTAACACCCATCAATATATATATATAATTTGCTTCAAATAACTCAACATGCATATTCATTTTACACAACCCTCCTATCATCTTATACAAACAAATACACTTATACATGCGCTCATAATTCTCAAATAGAATTAGTCATAACATTCATTTAATTTCACAAGTTACACTCATAGCATCACACAATTGCCAATCAACATGTACACTTATCATAATATAAACTTTCCCTTCATCTCATCTTTCATATTCCAAGAGAAATTCTTATTCACGACTCATTCACTATCACATAAACATCATGAACTAGTACTCTTACCTTTTACGAGTCTCATTTCATCTTAATATTATCATAGTTATATAATTCACTTTAGGCAGACTTACCCACATATTCATATTTTAAAACAAATGCACTCAAACATACATTCCACAAATTTGAGTAAATCTATTTATCACATTCACTTAGTCAAATAACTTAGACACATAATATCATGTCAATGTCAAACGAACATGGATGAGTTTATAACGAGGTAAACTTTCATTTTTTTTCACTTTTCTATATTTCTCCACTTATGTCTATTTCATTTTACACTTGATCTCACACATATCATCACAAGTTACCAAGATCAATTTAAGTTCACCAATATATCCACCAAATTATACGAACTTACTAACACCATTTTACACTGTAGATGGTAGCTCGATTGGAAAACACTTCTGTCTCAACAGAACTACTTCATCGGGATCGGAAGGCATCACACTATCACAGGTAGTACTATGGCATGTATAGCTTAACTCTTACACATACTACATAAGTCCGAGAATCGACTAAACTATAGCTCTGATACCACTAAATGTAACACCCCTTACCCGTGTTTGACGTTGGAACAGGGTACGAGGCATTACCGGACTTAATCACTAATCATCGTATAAACACCAATTCATAATTAATTACATAATCAAGACTATCTACATTAAATGACTTTATACAATAGAGACCTTCAAATAACATAGGTCAGTATTTTAAGCCAATTCCTAGCAACTTAATAACAATTAAACGAGTCTCTATACATGCCAGAGACTTAAAATACTTTAAAACCTTTATATAACGATCAATAGTTTGATAGTGTGATTTAACCTCCAGCGACCTCCAACTCGAGCTAACATCTACGACACTATAGGAAAAAGGAAAGGAAAGGAGTAAGCATTATAGCTTAGTAAGTAAGTATGTAAATATTAATAAACAATACATTATCATACTTTAAACAAAGTCACAATATGTTCCCGGAATATTACTATCACAAACACATATACTTTCACTATTACAATCATAAACAGGTTCAAAATAAGCTGTCTAGCAGAGTACCAGAAACTAAATTATTTATTTTTTGAGATATAGAACTCACAATTACAAACCGATAATTTTCCTTGAAACTATATTCACATATATTCTTACCATAAAATTTTCAAATTTTTTAGTCCATCCAATTAGTACAGTTTATTCATTAAAGTTACCCCAGTTTCACTACTCAACTGTTCTGACCACTCTGCACTACTAATCAATTTATCCTCGTACAAAATTCAAAGGATTTTCTCGTTTATTTCATTTGAAACTAGACTCATTAAGGATTTCAAGCATATAAATTATATCCCTTAATTCTTCTTGTACAATTTTTAATGATTTTTTTTCAAGTCAGAACAGGGGATCACATAGTCATTCTAAACCAGTCTCTCAACAACTTAAATATCTCATAATATAAAATTCCTTTGCTTGCTCTGTTTTTGTTATATGAAAATAGACTCATGAGGCTCTAATTTTATATCTCATTCAGTCTCTGATTCAATTTCTACTATTTTTGGTAAATTTTTAGATTCACGTCACTGCAACAATCCAGAACAGTTTTATTGTCAATTTTGATCTTTCACACTTCAATTGTCTTCATCACTTTCCCATAACAATCTTTCCAATTTCGAATCACATATCGAGCATATTGCTCAAAATTTACACACGTATATACTTACACTTATCATCACAGAGTCATACACAATTTCATTTAATCAATTTCCCAGTTGAACGCTTCGGAATAATAACAGATACGCGATGGTATCGCATACAACCAACCTTTAAAATCGAAGCTCTCTTGTACACATAGTGGCCTTCACTTAGCACCACTCATGTGACCTAGCTCGATTGTACACATAATTTTGTCTCTCTTGTACACATGGTGAAGACTTAGTACCACCCATGTGACCAAGCCAGTTTATCTCGTAGCTCTCTTGTCTACATGGTGTCCTTCACCTGGAACCACGCATGCGACCTAGCTACATATATCTCGTAGCTCTCTTGTCTACATGGTGTACACATAGTATCACCCATCCGACCTAGCTACATCATAATGTCTCATAGCTCTCTTGTACACATGATGTGCACTCAGCACCATACATGTGACCTAGCTACATACCATCTGTATCATCCAATCTTTCCGAAGGTTCAACCGGGATTTCTCTCTCTTTCAAATAGTTGATTCCATACTTCCAATAGTCAATTATGATTCAAAAATCAGCTACAATACATAAATTATGCTGAAATACAAAAACATAATAAAGATAATGTATTATTTACATACAAACTTACATACTTTCTCATTTCCATGTCGAATTAATATTGAACATTTAAATCATCATAATTATACTTACTTTCAACACCTCGGCAATCATATTAAATATATAAATTTTAAATTGAAACATGCATAAGTTAATTCTTATTAAACATATGAACTTACCTCGATACTAAAACGGCCATTTTACCAACTTTCTCGATTTTCAATTTTTCTCCCATTCTAGATTCAAATCTCATTTTCCGGGATCTAAAACATCATATTTTACTTATTTAATTAATTTTCTATTCAAAACAGTCCTTAACTCAAACTTTGGAAAAATTACAATTTTGCCCCTAAACTTTTGCATATTTACACTTTTGCCCCTAGGCTTGAGAATTAAACTTCATCCCTTATTCTTATGTTTTATGACATGCTGATCATTTTTCCCTTCTATGGAAACATCAAATTCTCACTCTAACACATAGTTACGAATAATAACAACTTTTACCGATTAAGCCGTTTTACTCATTTTTGCTTAAAACCGCTTAGCAAAAGTTGTTTAACATAATTTCAGCCTTTATATTCTACCATAAAACATCAAAATAAACACATTTCACCTATGGGTATTTTTCCAAATATGAACCCTAGCTTAAATTATTGCTAGAATAAGCTTAATCAAGTTACCGGGATTCCAAAATTGTAAAGAACTTGAAAAACGGGGCTAGAACGGACTTACTATTGAGCTTGGAAAGCTTGAAAACCCTTGCCATGGCTTCCCCCATGCTAATTTCTGCCTCCTTGAAAAAGATGAGTCAATTTTGGACTTATTTTCACATTTTATTTCTTTTAATTACCGAATGACTAAAATGCCCTTAAGGTCTTTCTTTAAAATTTTGTCCTATTCATGCCCATTTTTGTCCAAACGAAATATAATGGCATAATTACCATTTAAGGACCTCCTCTTTAAACCCCCATTTCATTCAAGTACCTATGAATTAGAACACATATTTTGCAACTTTTGCAATTTAGTCCTAAAAGTCCAATTAAGCACTTATCAGTAAAATTACTTAACGATATTTTTACACAATATTTTAATCAGTAAATAAACCTTAAAACTTAATCGGAATAAATTTTTTGACTTTAAATTCATGGTTCTAAAACCATCGTTCCGTTTAGGCCCTAAATCGGGCTATTACAGCAACTTCTGCAAATAAGCCCTAATAGGCAAATTAAACATGCAATCTATAAAATTTCTTATCAATACTCTAACACATGCATCTAATCACTCAGTAAATCATAAAAATTAATCGAAATAAACTTTTCTATCTCAAATTTGTGGTTTCTCAACCACTATTCCATTTAGGCCCTATTTCGAGATGTTACATTTCTCCCCCCTTTAGGGATTTTCGTCCCCGAAAATCTTACCTGTAAAAAGATTCAATATCTTTTCTCAAAATTTCTTAAACATCTCCAAACAAATTTTCTTCAAAGCAGTACTTTCAAAATCACCCCACTATCAAATTGAAATCCAATATAACTAAGTTTCAACTCGATATGACCTCTATATTAATCGAAAACTATTTCAAATTCTCACACTTGCTTTCACTTTCTTTTTAACCAAAAACTCTACATTCAGCTATTAATACAGCTCAATCATTATTCTTCTGTCCAATTTTATCGTTACTAAATCCATATTATCTCATTCACAATCAAAATTTATTTAAAAAAAATCCAGCAATCGTATACTTTAAGCATCATACCTGGATGAGCTAATTAACTAAGTCTAATCTTTCTTTAACTGTAACATTTCAGAATTCAGAAAATCTTCATATTAACCTGACATCTTTTCTGCAACTGAGTTCATTTATTAAACCATTCTCAAATGCTATCACATTGTCAATTAATCTTATTGGAAGGGGGTGAGGCTGTAACACTTCTAACTTGCCTCTTATATATTCATGCATATATCTAGACGAGACCGTGATCGACCCCCTGTGAGTGCACGAGTCACTTCGGTCGCCAGTGTTGGGAATGACCGTCGAGACAGAACGGAGTGTCAGTATTGTGGTAAATGGCACTCGGGGAGTTGTAGATTCCATGACCGCTCCTGTTAGAAGTGCGGATCAGTTGACCACTTCATTAAAGATTACCCGAGGTTGTCTGAACAGAATGTAAATCAGAGTGGGAAACCGGGTGCTACCACTGCTCGAGGTAGACCATCTAGAAATACGGGCAATGCTAGTGGTGGTCAGAGAGGATCTAGAGATGCTACGACCAGATCTGAGGCTCGTGCTCCTGCTAGGGCTTATGCTATACGCGCACACGAGGATGCTTCCTCGCCAGATGTTATTACTGGTACTTTTACTCTCTTTGATACTAATGTGATTGCTTTGATTGACCCTGGTTCTACTCATTCTTATATATGTGAAACCTTAGCATCCAATAAGACTTTACCTATTGAGTCTACTGAGTTCGTAATTCGGGTGTCAAATCCCTTGGGTCGTTACGTGCTTGTCAACAAAGTGTGTAAGAAATGTCCCCTAGTAATTCGAGGTTCCTGTTTTCCGGCGGACTTGATGCTTTTTCCGTTTGATGAATTTGATGTTATCCTCAGTTTAGATTGGTTGACCGTGCATGATGCGATTGTGAATTGCAAAAGCAAGACTATTGATTTAAGGTGCGCAAATAACGAGATAATCCGAGTTGAGTCTACGGACTTAAAGGGGTTGCCAGCTGTAATATCATCAATGTTGGCCTGGAAATATGTAAGAAAGGGGTACGAAGCATACCTTGCGTATGTACTTGATGACAAAGAGTTAGAAAAGAAAACCGAATCTGTGCCGGTGGTTTGTGAATACCCGGATGTTTTTCCCGAGGAATTACCAGGTATACCACCTGTTCGGGAGGTAGAGTTTGGCATCGAGCTTGTACCTGGGACTACACCGATTTCGATAACTCCGTATCGTATGGCACCAATGGAATTAAAGGAATTGAAAGCTCAGTTGCAAGAGTTGACGGATAGAGGTTTCGCTCGACCAAGTTTCTCACCGTGGGGTGCACCAGTATTGTTTGTGAAAAAGAAGGACGGAACCATGAGGTTGTGCATCGACTATCGTCAACTAAATAAGGTGACAATAAAGAATAAATATCCGATACCGCGCATTGACGATTTGTTTGATCAACTAAAGGGAGCCTCGGTGTTTTCAAAGATAGATTTGAGATCGGGTTATTATTAGTTGCGAATTCGAGATTCGGATATACCCAAAACTGCTTTCAAAACGAGATACGGTCACTACGAGTTCTTAGTGATGCCGTTTGGGCTCACTAATGCCCCTGCGATATTTATGGATTTGATGAATCGGATCTTTAGACCGTATTTGGATCGGTTTGTAGTTGTGTTTATTGATGACATCTTGGTTTACTCAAGAGATGAAACCGAGCATGCTGAGCACCTGAGATTAGTGTTGCAGATTTTACGAGATAAGCAATTATATGCTAAGTTCAGTAAGTGTGAGTTCTGGTTAAGAGAGGTTAGCTTCTTGGGTCATGTGGTATCCGCAACGGGTATTCGAGTTGACCCGAGCAAAATTTCAGCCATACTTAACTAGAAGCCTCCGAGAAATATTACTGAGGTTCGGAGCTTTTTGGGACTTGCCGGTTACTACCGACGGTTTGTAAAAGGTTTCTCGATGATAGCCACACCAATGACGAAGCTACTTCAAAAAGATATTAAGTTTGAATGGACGGAAAAATGTCAGAAAAGTTTTGACCAACTGAAAACTTATTTGACTGAAGCTCCAATTCTAGTGCAACCCGAATCAGGCAAAGAGTTTGTCATTTATAGTGATGCCTCCCTACTTGGGTTGGGTTGCGTATTGATGCAAGAAGGTCGAGTTGTGGCCTATGCATCGAGACAATTAAAGCCACATGAGAAAAATTATCCGACCCATGATCTCGAATTAGCTGCCATCGTATTCACTTTGAAAATATGGCGACATTACTTATTTGGTGAGAAGTGCCATGTATTTTCAGATCACAAAAGTCTCAAATATTTGATGACTCAAAGAGACTTAAATCTGCGACAAAGACGTTGGCTCGAGTTGTTGAAGATTATGAACTTGTCATTGACATCACCCGGGAAAGGCTAATGTGGTTGCGGATGCCTTAAGTCGTAAATCACTGTTTGCTTTACGAGCGATGAATGTACACTAGTCTGTTCTATCCAACAATGTGTTAGTGGCGGAATTAAAGGCCAAACCATTGTTGATTCATCAAATTCGTGAAGCTCAGAAAGTCGATGATGAATTGGTTGCAAAACGGGCTGAATGTGTTCCGAATAAGGAATCAGAGTTTCAAATTGATGATGACGATTGTTTGAGGTTCAGAAGTCGGTTGTGTGTTCCAAGAAATTCAGAACTCATTTCGATGATTCTGAACGAAGCTCATTGTAGCCGAATGTCAATTCACTTGGGGAGTACGAAAATGTACAACGATCTGAGACGTCAGTTTTGGTGGCATGGTATGAAACGAGACATTTCTGATTTTGTTTCGAAGTGTTTAATATGTCAGCAAGTGAAGGCGGAACATCAAGTGCCTACGGGTTTACTTCAGCCGATCATGATACCTGAATGGAAATGGGATCGAGTCACGATGGATTTTGTATCTGGGTTGCCATTGTCGGCACGTAAGAAAGATGCGATTTGGGTTGTCGTGGATAGACTGACTAAGTCGACTCACTTTCTCCCCATACGCACAGACTTTTCCTTGGAAAAACTAGCTGAGTTGTATGTTTCTCAGATTGTGAGATTACACGGGGTACCGATTTCTATTGTGTCGGATAGAGATCCGAGATTCACCTCGCGATTTTGGAAGAAATTGCAAGAAGCTTTGGGTACCAAGCTGCATTTTAGCACCGCTTTTCATTCACAAACCGATGGTCAATCCGAGCGGATAATTCAGATACTTGAGGATATGTTGAGATGTTGCATCCTCGAGTTTAGTGGTTCATGGGAGCGGTATTTACCTTTGATTGAATTCGCTTACAACAATAGTTTTCAATCAAGTATTAAGATGGCACCTTACGAGGCTTTGTACGGGCGTAAATGCCGTACACCATTGTTTTGGACCGAGCTCGATGAAAGTAAAATTTTTGGAATTGATTTGATTAAAGATGCCGAACAGAAAGTAAAAGTAATCCGTGAAAGTCTGAAGGCAGCCACAGATCGTCAGAAATCGTATGCGGATTTGAAACGAAAGGACATTGAATATCAGGTGGGAGATAAAGTGTTTCTTAAAGTTTCACCTTGGAAAAAGATACTCAGATTTGGGCGTAAGGGCAAACTGAGTCCGAGGTTCATCGGGCCATATGAAATATCCGAACGAGTCGGTCCAGTTGCGTATCGATTGATTTTTCCCCCTGAACTTGAAAAGATTCACGACGTCTTTCATGTTTCGATGCTTCGACATTACAGATCTGATCCATCGCACATAATTAGTCCATCAGAGGTTGAAATTCAAGCCAATATGAGTTATGAAGAAGAACCGATTCGTATCCTAGCACGTGAAGTGAAAGAGTTACGAAACAAAAAGGGTTCCTTTAGTAAAAGTGTTATGGCTCAAACACGGGATGGAAGAAGCTACTTGGGAACACGAGAACTCTATGAAAGAGCGATACCCAAACCTATTTACCGGTAAGATTTTCGGGGACAAAATTTCTTAAGTGGGGGAGAGTTGTGGCAGCCTTAAAGTGACCCTAGTCGGAAAGCGATTTCGGGACCGCTAAACCGAGTCATCAAATTATTTGAATATGATATTTATTGTCTAAAATATGTGATTATGAATGTGTGAAAGTTTTAAGCTTCGATTTAGTAAATTGCATGTGAATTTAGTCAATAGGACTTATGTGTGACACTTTTGAAATGTGATAGGTTAATCTATAAGGATCTATTAGTGCATGTAATCAAAGGGGTGGACTTGCATGTCAATTTCCCCCATTTAATTACTAGTGGCCGGCCATGACAAAGGGTGATGGGAAATACATGTCATAAACATGTTATGTTAGTGATTTATGTTAGGAAAAATAAAATAAGGAGTATGGGTAATAAAATAATGATGGAAAGGTAAATGATGATGAAAAATTGTCTCATCCATGTTTCCCCCCCCCCATTGCCGTGAATTGAAGAAAGAAAACAAAAAAAAAGTGTTCATTCTTGAACATCTTTGGCCGAATAGAGGAAAGAAAGGAAGGGGAAGAGCTTGAGAAAATCGGCTATGGTGGTTTGCCAGACTAAGGTATGTTTGATGTTGTTCCATGAGATTCATGCATATTTTTTATGTTAGTTTGAGTTCTACCTAGCCCATGGTTTAAATCTTGCTATGTGATGAAGATGATACTCGGCCATGGGTGTTGTTTTCTTGGTTGGTGTTTGTTTCATGCTAAATCTAGATGAACAATGGGGGTTGTCATTTAGGTTAAGATCAAAGAAATTAATCTTGTTAAAACTTTGAACTAATAATGCCCATATGTGTGATAGCCGAACATAGACTTTGTTTAAAGTCTTGGTCAAAGGCCGGTTAAGTGTTTTGGAAATGATTAAGCTAGGTGTTTGATCTTTTTGGTTCGGCATAGTACATAAAATGTTGCTAGATGGAGAAAAAATTCGGCCAGCAAGAGGTGTGCTAAGGCCGAATATAATTTGTATATTAATGAGTAATGCATGTGTTGAATTGATGGAATGGAGAGGATGTTTTAATAGTGCATATATGTGTATTAGCCAAGTTTTGAACTTGAAACAAAATGGTATTTGGTCAATACAAGTGACCATACTTGGAGAATGTATTAAGTATGCAATCGGCCTCAACATAGACATGCATGTTCGGCCACACGAATGAATGCATAGATTGATGTTGTACATTCGGCTATAGGTAAGCATAATGATGATCCTATCTTGACTTAGACAATCGGCTCAAGGAGAATTTGTTAAGTGCTTAGTTAATTGATATTAGGTTAATGATGTGTGTATTTGGTCATAAAGGTGCACATGAGGAAATGTTTGATTAATTGTACTAAATTTCTCAATGTGATTAAAAATGCCTATGACCATTTTGTATTTGAGCTAAAGGTGGCCATATGACCTATCAAACTCCTTGTCATATTCGGCCATAAGCAAGCATAATGAGACTTTAATAAGTTAAATTTGTTTGGATTAGCTCAAGAGCTTAGGGGACCACAGTTGGATAAGGGAAAGGAAAAAGTGATCGAATAGCCGCCGAAATTGTTCGACCACCTCCGAGGTAAGTTTTCGAGCAATGAGACTTAGTTTATGATTTGATTAAGTCATGATGTTTGAGCATAACAAATATACGGTGATATGATGGTTCTACTTGAATTATATGATGAGTAAGTTAGTCTATACGCATGACGGGTAGCCGTATGTGCATAGAGATCGTGTCATAAAGCAAACTAAACCATGCTGTTTGTATGTGGCTAGTGAGCCGAAAATGGGAGTGCTTAATACGTGACTTGTGTTTGAACTCTAATTATGAAAATGAGATATAAATGTGTCATGATTTATTGATATGTGCATGAATATTCGGATGATAACCGGGCTAAGTCCCGAAGGCATTTGCGCTAGTGACTAGTTCCGGGCTAAGTCCCGAAGGCATTTGTGCGAGTTATTACATCCGGGCTAAGTCCCGAAGCCATTTGTGCGAGCTACTATATCCGGGCTAAGTCCCGAAGGCATTGGTGCGAGTTACTATATCCGGGCTATGTCCCGAAGGCATTGAGCGAGTAGCTATATCCGGTTAAATCCCAAAGGTACTTGGCTTGGGAATGAGCGACCTTGCTGTAATAGTTTCAATTAATATGCTCGTAAAAATCCCAGCAATGAGGTATGTCTCGTATATGCATTGATTTAGTTGATCCCTTACAATTAGTATTCGCTCAGTCGATAAATGAGCTACCGGCCTTTGGCTAAGTTGATCTTTTGTGTATGAATATAAGGGTTGGTAGTGTGAAGTAAGTATGATATTGAGAATTTGTGCATATGAAATGATCCATTTAGCCATATGAATGCTACACTTTAGTTGTGTCTAATTTCATGGCTCAAAACTTACTAAGCATTAAATGCTTACTCCGTTTCTTTGAATCTCTGTTTTATAGATTTTGGTTCATCAGCTATCGGACTCGGGATTGTCGAAGTCGAAGTCGTCCACACTATCAAAGCCCCTTTTGGTACACTTTTGGTTGAACTTTGAAATGGCATGTATAGGACTACCCTTTTTGATGTTGGTCATGTACCTTTCGGTATTGTACAAATTTGGATAGCTATGCGAAAATGGCTTATACATATTTTTGAGCATAATGTTATAATCATTTTGTATGTATATGGTTATTGAGAGGTGTGGATGTGCTTGGCAATGATTGGCCATTGGAATGGTTAATCACGATCATACTTTGTGCTATATATGCTAAAGGGTTAGTTGAATCATGGAAACTATGTAATAGGTAAAGTCTACCTTAAAGGCAGATGCTGACAGCAGCAGTGGTGTGAATTTGAAAAATCACTAAAAATAGTAGGAATGGAATTAAATAGTGAATAAATTATGTAATCTAACCTTGATGAATCTACTTCCATATGGAAGAAACGAAATGGTCATATAAGTCGTATTTTTAAGGGATATTTAAGTTTTTGTGGAACAGGGCCAGAGCAATTTCTGGATCCCATGATCTGACTTTGGAAATTCATTATAAATTAACCAGAGATAATTAGAAGTCATGCCATATATGTATAGATTCCTTTTCAAGACTAGTTTCTATAGAAACAAACGGAATCAGTATTGAAGCCTTGTACAGGGAGATATCTAAGTCGCAATGCAGGAAGGTCAGTGTAGTCGAACCCTGTAACAGGGGAGACTTTAACTAATAAACTGTACTAATTGGCTTGACCAAAAATTCTAGAAAAAAATTAGTGTATGGATATATGAGTCTAGTTTCAGGGAAAAATTACGGAACTGATTTTTGAGTTTTGGAACTCAAGATATGATTTTTAAGGTGATAGTGACGCAGCTAGCCAGCTGTCTGGAAATTTTAAAAATGGACTATGAACATACATGAATTATGTCTGTTAGCACCTCGTGGTCGCTTCCGACAACGGTCTCGGGTAAGAGGTGTTACAAATACACTTATACATGCGTTCATAATTCTCAAATAGAATTAGTCATAACATTCATTTAATTTCACAAGTTACACTCATAGCATCACACAATTGCCAATCAACATGTACACTTATCATAATATAAACTTTCCCTTTATCTCATCTTTCATATTCCAAGAGAAATTCTTATTCACGACTCATTCACTATCACATAAACATCATGAACTAGTTCTCTTGCCTTTTACGAGTCTCATTTCATCTTAATATTATCACAGTTATATAATTCACTTTAGACAGACTTACACACATATTCATATTTTAAAACAAATACACTCAAACATACATTCTACAAATTTGAGTAAATCTATTTATCACATTCACTTAGTCAAATAACTTAGACACATAATATCATGTCAATGTCAAACGAACATGGATCAGTTTATAACAAGGTAAACTTTCGTTTCTTTTCACTTTTCTATATTTCTCCACTTATGTCTATTTCATTTTACACTTGATCTCACACATATCATCACAAGTCACCAAGATCAATTTAAGTACACCAATATATCCACCAAATTATATGAACTTACTTAACACCTTTTTACACTGTCGATGGTAGCTCGATTGGAAAACACTTCTGTCCCAACAGAACTATTTCATCGGGATCGGGAGGCATCACACTATCACAGGTAGTAATATGGCATGTATAGCTTAACTCCTTCACATACTAGGTAAGTCCGAGAACTGACTAAACCATAGCTTTGATACCACTAAATGTAACACCCCTTACCCGTGTTTGACACCGGAACAAGGTACAAGGCATTACTGGACTTAATCACTAATCATCATATAAAAATCAATTCATAATTAATAACATAATCAAGACTATCTACATTAAATGACTTTATACAATAGAGACCTTCAAATAACATAGGTCAGTATTTTAAGCGAATTTCTAGCAACTTAATAACAATTAAACGAGTCTCCATACATGCCAAAGACTTAAAACACTTTAAAAACTTTATATATCGATCAATAGTTTGATAGTGTGATTTAACCTTCGGTAACCTCCAACTCGAGCTAACATCTACGACACTATAGGATAAAGGAAAGGAAGGGAGTAAGCATTATAGCTTAGTAAGTAAGTATGTAAATATTAATAAACAATACATTATCATACTTTAAACAAAGTCACAATATGTTCCCGGAATATTACCATCACAAACACGCATACTTTCACTATTACAATCATAAACAGGTTCAAAAAAGGCTGTCTAGTAGAGTACCAGAAACTAAATTATTTATTTCTGGAGCTACAGAACACAAAATTACAAACCGTTAATTTTCCTTGAAACTAGATTCACATATATTCTTACCATAAAATTTGCAAAATTTTTGGTCTATCCAATTAGTACAGTTTATTCATTGAAGTTACCCCTGTTTCGCTGCTCAATTGTTCTGACCACTCTTCTCTACGAATCAATTTTATCCTCGTACAGAATTGAAAGGATGTTCTCGTTTATTTCATTTGAAACTAGACTCATTATGGATTTCAAGCATATAAATTATATCCCCTATTTATTTTTTTACAATTTTAATAATTTTTTTCATGTCAGAATAGGGGATCACGTAGTCATTCTCAACCAGTCTCTCAAAAACTTAAATATCTCATAATATAGAATTCCTTTGCTTGCTCTGTTTTTGTTATATGAAAATAGACTCATTAAACTCTAATTTAATATCTCATTTAGTCTCTGATTCAATTTATACTAGTTTTGGTAAATTTTTAGATTCATGTCACTGTAACTATCCAGAACAGTTTTATTGTCATTTTTTATCTTTCTCACTTCAATTGTATTCATCACTGTCCCATAACAATCTTTCCAATTTCCAATCGCATATCGAGCATATTGCTCATAAGTTACACACGTATATACTTACACTTATCATCACTAAGTTATACACAATTTCATTTAATCAATCTCCCAGTTGAACGCTTCGGAATAATAACAGATACGCAATGGTATCGCACACAGCCCACCTTTAAAATCGAAGCTCTCTTGTACACATGGTGGCCTTCACTTAGCACCAGTCATGTGACCTAGCTCGACTGTACACATAATTTTGGCTCTCTTGTACACATGGTGAACACTTAGTACCACCCATGTGACCTAGCCAGTTTATCTCGTAGCTCTCTTGTCTACATGGTGTACTTCACCTGGAACCACGCATGCGACCTAGCTACATATATCCCGTAGCTCTCTTGTCTACATGGCGTACACATAGTATCACCCATGTGACCTAGCTACATCATAATGTCTCGTAGCTCTCTTGTACACATGATGTGCACTCAGCACCATACATGTGACCTAGCTACATACCATCTCTATCATCCAATCTTTCTGAAGGTTCAACCGGGATTTCTCTCACTTTCTAATACTTGATTCCATACTTCCAATAGTCAATTATGATTCAAAAATCAGCTACAATACATAAATTATGCTGAAATACAAAAACATAATAAAGATAATGTATTATTTACATACAAACTTACATACTTTCTCATTTCCATGTCGAATTAATATTGAACATTTAAATCCTCATAATTATACTTACTTTCAACACCTCGGCAATCATAGTAAATATATCAATTTTACATTGAAACATGCATAAACTAATGCTTATTATACATAAGAACTTACCTTGATACTAAAACGGCCATTTTACTAACTTTCCCAATTTTTGATTTTTCTCCCATTCTTGATTCAAATCTCGTTATTCAGGATCTAAAACATCATATTTTACTTATTTAATTAATGTACTATTCAAAACAGTTCTTAACTCAAACTTTGGAAAAATTACAATTTTGCCCCTAAACTTTTGCATATTTACACTTTTGCCCCTAGGCTCGGGAATTAAACTTCATCCCTTATTCTTATGTTTTATGACATGCTGATCATTTTTCCTTCTATGGCAACATCAAATTCTCACTCTAACACGTAGTTATGAACAATAACAACTTTTACCGATTAAGCTGTTTTACTCATTTTTGCTTAAAACCGCTTAGCAAAAGTTGTTTAACATAATTTCAGCCTTCATATTCTACCATAAAACATCAAAATAAATACATGTCACCTATGGGTATTTTTCCAAATATGAACCCTAGCTTAAATTATTGCTAGAATAAGCTTAATCAAGTTACCAGGATTCCAAAATCGTAAAGAACTTGAAAAACGGGGCTAGAACGGACTTACTATTGAGCTTGGAAAGCTTGAAAACCCTAGCCATGGTTTCCCCCATGCTAATTTCCACCTCCATGAAAAAGATGGGTCAATTTTGGCTTTATTTTCATTTTTTTATTTATTTTAATTACCAAATGACTAAAATGCCCTTATGGCCTTCTTTAAAATTTTGTCCTATTCATGCCCTTTTTTCTCCAAACAAAATATAATGGTCTAATTACCATTTAAGGACCTCCTATTTAAACCCCCATTTCAATCAAGTACTTATGAATTAGAACACATATTTTGCAACTTTTGCAATTTAGTCCTAAAAGTCCAATTAAGCACTTTATCAGTAAAATTACTTAACGATATTTTTATACAATATTTTAATCAATAAATAAACCTTATAAATAAATCAGAATAAATTTTTTGACTTCGAATTCGTGGTTCTAAAACCATCGTTCCGTTTAGGCCCTAAATTGGGCTGTTACATCAACTTCTACAAATAAGCCCTAATAAGCAAATTAAACATGCAATCTATAAAATTTCTTATCAATACTCTAACACTTGCATCTAATCACTCGGTAAATCATAAAAATCAATCGAAATAAACTTTTCTATCTCAGATTTGTGTTTTGGCAACCACTATTCCATTTAGGCCCTATTTCAAAATGTTACAAACCCGGCTTCTGAGACGGATCAATCGGCTTCCTCGGAGTAATTTCTTACTCCCTCCCTGTGTGCCCCCTTTCTTCCTTACTCTAGGGTGTATTTATAGGCTTTGGAAAGCCTAAGAGCCCTTAAAATTAGCCTTTTTCGAATTGGACTCAACTTGGGCTCGGTAGGGACATGCTCATGTGGCACTCCCGTGTGCAATTACTTTAGGCCATGCTCGAGCCTGCCAAATTGACACGGCCATTTGGTCTGCCCGTTTGAGGAGGTCCAGGCCGTGCTGATTTATTACTTTGGCCCATTTTCTCCGTTTTTGGCCCGTTTCTCATTCCTTTTGCTCTCCTATGCCCTCCTAAGTATAAAACATGAAATTAAAGCATTAGGAGCATTGAATTCACCAATTCTAATGGAAATCATCCATAAAATGTGTTAAAAATGGGGTAAAAATATGTATAAATTACGGTTTATCAAATACCCCCACACTTAAGTATTTGCTTGTCCTTAAGCAAAATTCTCAACTCATAATCAAAATAAATTCTTCTCAACTTAGAATTTCTATTGATAATATCTCAAAATAATCCACAGGTAATCATATATTGAGAATTCAACTCAAAGAACATCAAAGTTTGAAACACTCCAAGCTGAGCATTTTATTCTGAAAACATAGGTTCTCCCTTCGTCTAGGTAATTACCTTGAATTCAAAATGTCACAGAGTTTTACATCCTCACTAAAGATTCACTCAAATCACTCGAGGTGTGTAAGGACAATAAATGAAGTACTTATTAGTCAATATGAAAAGTTATTAGCATAGGCTTGCATGAAATTCAAATCTCCACCACTATAAATTGGGATGATAAATCAATCAAAAGGTCTTTAGAGGGTTGTAATGAGGCTTGGTTAGGGGGTGTGGTCACAAGCTAAAAGAAAGGATTAGAATTGAGATTGAGTTGAAAAATTACTTAACTAGAAAAATAGAGTCGAGATTGAGTTGAAAAATTACTTAACTAGAAAAATATTTAATCATCACGTAATAAAAAATATTTAATCATCACATAATCACTACTAATATGTATACATGTTTTTTTTATATATAAGAGCAAGGTAAATAACATAGACTAACTATTAAGAATAAGACATAGCTAAGCAATTTATTCAACTCAAATATCAACAAAAATAGGGATTAATTTAGGGGATTTCAACAATAATGGGTTAAGGGTTAATATTAAGGGTAATACAAGAAATGGCTTGTTAGGCTCAATGGGGTTTACTAGGGGTTAATCGTGGAGGTAGGCTTTTCATGGCATGAGTGGGTTAATCCTAAGTGCCTTAATCATTTTGACATATCAAATCAAATGGTGTGGTCTTGACATGTATAATCAAGCAACTTCTAGAATAACAGTTTAATACTGATGCACTCAAAGCAATAATAAAAGTGAGCATGAAAGAATTAATAGATGCTCAAAAGGCTCAAAAATATAAAAAAAATTATGGATTTTTTATGTTTAAAACTTGTGAATTCTAACTCAAAGTAATACCTAAACTTTGGGGAAACAACCTAAAATTTTAAATTCTTAAAAATCAACTTATCATGCTTGATTCTCTAATGTCCTGAGGTTTAAACAATTAATGCATAAATGCCTATGTTTTAATTAAATATATATGAATCAACGTCATAAATCAATCAAAATTTATCCTAAATACGATATGAGATCTTTCCAAGAGAACAAGGCAGTCATTCAGGGATTTTTCTGATAATGAAATAAATACCCTCCCACAGTTAAGATGTACATTGTCCTCAATGTACAAAGATAGATATATTGAAAAGAATATAAAAATAAGATAGGGAGAGAAGTGAAACTTCCTGAATTAAGAATGGATGATATTCTTGGATTGGCGAGATCGAGTATTGGAAATAAAGCTGGAGGGCAAGCATGATTCTGAATGATAAAAAGAGAGTTAAGGGAATAATCTGATAGTAGTCATAAAGATAAGCTGTGTTTAAAAAAAACAAATGAATCTTAAAAACTTAATAAAAGAAAAATAAAATAAGAGAAATAATCTAATTTTTCAAGTGGCACGACCGATGCACACCCTCGTGTGGCTCGTGTCCCGTCCGTGCTCATTACGAATTGAGATGTCATTACACGGCCTTCTAGCACGTCCGTGTGTCTAGGCCGTGTGGCTACATGATCGTGTCGCACGACCGTGTGTGATGTGGTTCGCTTCTCCCACGCCCGTGTCAATCTAATAGGTTCAACCATGGGTGCTAGACACGGGTGTGTCGTAGGCTTGTGCTATTTTAACAGGTTCACCCACGATTCTTCCACACGGGCGTGTCGCACGCCCATGTTGTTTTGGCAGGTTCGACCACGGCCATGTCACATGGCCATGGCATTTTATCGTAGCCCATGTTTGGGAAAATCATTGCCTTGTTTTCACACGGCCCTAAGCACGCCCGTGCTATTAGGCGTGTCTTTGAGGAAAACCTGTATTCAAGAGCTCCGTTAGTAAGTTAGGTGTTAAAGACTAAATTTTAAAGAACTTAATACAGTTAGTGCTTGGGTTGCCTCCCGAGAAGCGCTTATTTATAGTCTAAGCTCGACTTACCTCTCCGCTGAATGATCATGGTGGTTTGAGGATATACTCCTTATTCCTGCTATTAATCTCATCAAAATAAGGTTTTAAATGGGTGTTGTTTACCTTAAAAGTTTCGAACTTGGGATGACTCACCTCGACCATACCAAACGGGAAAATGCTGAGTACCGTAAGAGGGATTTCTTCATTCGGTTTGGTAGCGACAATGTAAGGATCTACGGCATCTAATAAGACTCTATCTCCAACTTTAAGTTGATTTGGAAAGGTATTGAGCTCGTTTCGTCATAGATTCAGTTTGTCGGGTGTTCTCGGTTTATGTGTCTGCCATTCATCTAGCTCCTTGATTTGTAGCCTTCGATCTTCATGAATAGGTCCTCTACTATTGCTTGAGAATGGCTCATGTACTTCTTTTAGACTCATTTCCTGCAAAGAAGGTTGCACCATATTGTCAGTTTTAGTAGAATTGTTTAGACGATCACCTTCAATTTCCAATGTGTTGCCGGAATTGCGAGCTTGAAGGGTGATTATTTCGTCTCCCACGCGGGGTGTGAGTTCACCTGTGCCAACATCAATAATTGTTTTAGCAATTGTTGAAAAGGGCTTCCTAGAATTAAAGGAGTGCTGCTATCCTACTCTATGTCTAGAACAATGAAGTCAACGGGAAATATAAATTTATCAATTTTAACTAGCACATCTTCAATAATACCCCTACGGAATCTTATAGTTTTATCTGCTAATTGAATGCTCATCCTAGTCTGTTTGGGTTTCTCAAGACCTAGTTGCTTAAACATTTTGTAATGCATGACATTGATACTAGCCCCTAAATCAGCTAATACATTATTAACATCTAAACTACCAATTAAGCAAGGAATCATAAAACTCCCTGGATCTTTTAATTTTTTCGATAGCTTATTTTGCAGAACAGCTGAGCACACTGCGCTTAGCTCCACATACGACGCCTCGTCCAACTTTTGCTTATTTGCTAAAAGCTTCATTAAAAATTTCATTGCGTTTGGCATCTGTGATAGAGCTTCAATAAATGGTAAGTTAATGTGTAATTTTTTTAAGAGTTTAAGGAATTTACCAAATTGTTCATCTGAGCGGTCTTTCCTTGTCGCGTTGGGGTATGGCACACGAGGTTTATATTCGACATTCACTGATTTTTTTTATTATGACCTACCTCACATTGACCTTTGCTTACCATAGTTTCTTTCCTCGGTTCTGGTTCAGGCTCAATGACTCCTTCGTCATCTTGAATATTAATTGCGTTGAGTTGTTCCCTTGGGTTGGGTTCAGTATTACTTGGCAAGCTACCTTGTGGTCGTTTGGAGATTAGTTTGGAAAGCTGGCCTATCTGAGTTTCAAGCCCTTAGATCGACGCTTGTTGATTTTTAAGTGCTATCTCGGTATTCTGAAAATGGGTTTTTGACACCGATTTAAACTTTGAGAGCATTTCTTCAAGGTTCAACTTCTTTTCTTATTGATAGGGTGGTTGTTGAAAACCCAGAGGATGTTGTGGTCTTTGATTTCCTTGACCGCCCCACAAGAAATTAGGGTGGTTCCTCCAACCTGCATTGTAAGTGTTACTATATGGGTTATTTTGGGATCGAGAGTTATTGTTACCCATATATTGGACTTATTCCTCCTCGATGCTAGGGTTGAAGGGTTGATACTCTGTGCATGCTACACCTCCATTCGTCTCGCACCTCATTACAGGATGTACCTAAGTAGAAACAAGTAAACCATCAATCTTTTTATTTAGAAGTTCTACTTGGTTTGACAGCATAGTAACCGAATCGACGTTATAAACGTCTGCTATTTTAGTTGGCTTAGTCCTCATGACTTGCCACTGATAGTTATTCAGTGACATCTCCTCTATAAACTCATAGGCATCTTCAAGTGTTTTTATTATTGATGGTTCCGCCAGTAGCTGCGTCAACCATTTGTCGAGTCGAAGGATTCAGGCCATTATGGAATGTTTGAACCTGTAGCCAAAGCGATAACCCATGGTGAGGGCACCTTCTCAGTAAGTCTTTGTATCTCTCCCATGCATCGTAAAGAGTTTCTAAGTCCTTCTGCACAAACGAAGAGATATCATTACGTAATTTAGCCGTTTTAGCCGGCAAAAAATATTTTAATAGAAATTTTTTGGTCATTTGTTCCCAAGTAGTGATTAACCCTCGTGGTAATGAGTTCAACCATTGTTTAGCATTGTTTCTCAATGAAAAAGGGAATAACCGAAGACGAATGGAATCATCAGAAACACCATTAATTTTAAATGTATCGCATAGTTTTAAGAAGTTTGCTAAGTGAGCGTTGGGATCCTCATCCTGCAAACCATCAGACTGAACAAATTGTTGTATCATTTGAATAGTGTTAGGTTTTAGTTCAAAAGTATTTGCAGCTACAGCAGGTCTAACTATGCTTGATTCAGTTCCTGTTAAAGAAGGTTTAGCATAATCATACATAGTGCGTGGAGCAGGATTTTGATTAACCGCAATTGCAGGAGGTAGCTGATTGTCTTGGTTTTCAGCCATCTCTTCGGTTGGGTGTTGAGTATCGTCCCCTTGCTCGTTCCCTGTGTATCTTAAGCTTCGCCTTATTTCTTTTTGATGTCTGCGAACTGTGCGATCGATTTCTTCGTCAAAAAGTAGTGGTCCTGATGGGTTTTTTCTAGTCATAAACTAAAAAAAACTGCCAAGAGAAAGAAAAAAGTAAATAAATAAATAATAAATTAAATTAAATTAAATTAAATTGCAAGAAAAATAAATGGCTAAAGTAATAAAATTTGAGCATTCCTAATATCTTAGTTCCCTGGCAACGGCGCCAAAAACTTGATCGCGTGATTTCGTGATAGGTTTTAAATATTTATAATTAATCATTCTTGAAACTAACTATTATCGTGATGTAGGCAAGTGTACCTATCGAATAGTAGTATAGTTTTAACAAGACCGGATTGTCGAACCCAAAGGAACTAAAAGTACTAGTAATGACTGTCTTTTTATTATCTAGCCTAAGAATAAAGAGGTTTTGTTTTAACTAACTAATTATCTAAACTAAGAATTCACAGAGAATGGAATTGGGGAATTTCTTTTGGGAAAATCGATTGAATTAAGACAATACCTAAAGACAAGTCCACCTAGACTGTACTTGTTATTTTGGCTCCGAATCGGATGATTTATTCACTTAACTTGTTCTGTAGAGATCCCTAAGTTATGTTATTATCCCTATTCAAGACTAATAACGTCAAATCCCTAGATTGAATAATTGAGACCTTTCTCTAATTAACACCCTAGGGTTGCATTAACTCGATCTATGGATCCCCTTTTTAGGTTCCACCCTAATCTGGCAAAATCTTGTCACCCTATGTCTAGGCACGTAAACAACTCCACTTAATTATGACAAATGTACTCTTAGACAGGGTCTATTCCTCCTCTAAATAAGAGCTTATCTTGAATCAATATCCTGGGATATCAAAACAAGAATTAAAAACACATAATTAAGAACAAGTTAAATATTTATCATACAATTCAGAAAATAATAACAAGATTCATCTTAGGTTTCATTCCCCTTAGGTATTTAGGGGTTTTAGTTCATAACTAAATAAGAAAACATCTCAGAATAATAAAGAATACAAAACATAAAGAAAACACAAAAATCCTGAAGGGGAAATTTATGAGAGATCTTTAGTCTTGATGATAAATCCGGCTTCTGAGATGGATCAATCGGCTTCCTTGGAGTAATTTCTTACTCCCTCCCTGTGTGCCCCCTTTCTTCCTCCTCTAGGGTGTATTATAGGCTTTGGAATGCCTAAAAGCCCTCAAAATTAGCCTTTTCTGAATTGGACTCAACTTGGGCTCAGGAGGGACATGCCCATGTGCGATTAGGCTGTGCTCGAGCCTGTCAAAATGACACGGCCGTGTGGTCTGCTCGTGTAAGGAGGTCCAGGCCGTGTTGATTTCGTACTTTGGCCCATTTTCTTCGTTTTTGGCCCGTTTCTCGTTCCTTTCGCTCTCCTATTCTCTCCTAAGTATAAAACATGAAATTAAAGCATTAGGAGCATTGAATTCACCAATTCTAATAGAAATCATCCATAAAATGCGTTAAACATGGGGTAAAAATATGTATAAATTACGGTTTATCAATATTCTTCATAAATTTGACATAGTTTGGCATTTGCTCCAAAGCTTCCACCAACTGGATATTGATATGAAGCTACTTAAGTACATCCAAAAAAGTTTTTGAACTGAGCATCTTCCTTATGTTGCTAGAGTTTTTTGGATAATGAGGTGGTGGAATCTTAACTTTAATTGGACAACTTTTCTGTGGTAATCTTTCTGCAAGTTTTAGATTATTAGAACCAGCTTGTTATGGATTTACCTCATCAAGGATCATAGATTCTGACTTCTATAAAGCAGGAGTTTCAACATTCGGTGGAACTTCTTCTTTGCTCTGGGCTACAATAGACTCATCTTCAACCTCAAAAACTGTAGGCTCCAACAACCTTCCACTCTTCAAGGTGATAGGTTTACAATGCTCCTTACCTACACTTCTCGGATTTTAAGTGTCCCTTGGCGAAACATCTTGGGGTCTATTTCGAAGTTCGTTGGCTAGCTGACCCACTTGGTTCTCCAAATTCCTCAAAGTTGCATCATTTTTTGTGAATGGTCATATGTATTGAGTTTGGTTTTGAATTGTGAATGGTCACTTAATAATTTTAGATAAAATGGATGGAATAATGCTATTGGTATTTTTGTTTAGGCATTGTGAATTGGTATCATTTGAGCATTTTAGAAACAATTAGTCATGTTCCAACATTGAACTCTTAATGTCGTGATGAGGAGAATTTAGTGAGTTACATCGCAACCTAGGACTAGCCGCAATGTCAACTCGATAGTTTGAAATTTTTATATTTTAGTCTTTATTCGACCTCAAGTTACCAAATAAGCGTTCGTAAGCTCATATAAAACTTGAATATGATTGTAAAACATATTGTAAATGTGTAATATACTTAATAGCATGTGTAAATGGTTGAAATTGAATTGTAATTGTTCGTAGTTGTTCCGACAAAAAATATGGCATCTCATAGCTCGGACTCGGTGATTGCGTCGGGCATGGGGTGTTACAATTCAATTTGTCAAGTATTATTTCTTGGTGGGTTGATTAGAGCCATTAATTGAATTTTTTGGGTTTATATATTAAAGGATTCAGTTCAATAGCTATCCGATATCCATATCCATCGGTTTATTTGATTCATCCTCCACCTTTTAATTTTTGTTTTAATTTATTTATATTTGTTTTGAATCTTTATTTTTTTATGCTTGAATTTCATCTTTTATTTGTTTTTGTTTTCTATCATGAAATTATTGAATAAGGTGATAGTGTACACAGTCGTCAACAAGCAATAAAGTAGTAAGTAGAAAGTATCGTCTCCACATGGACTGTATATGAAAGGAAAATATAGTGAAATTTATCACATGGCAAGTCGGTGATAGAAATAAGGAAATGTGAATTGAGTTAACTATTAACCTAAATTAAATTACTATGTATGCAAACAAATGAAAGTGTAACACAAAATAATAAGCAGCAAATCACAAGATTAAATTACTATAACATGAAGGAACAAGATTAATTGTTTAACTTAACTTAAAATTATTAAAAGAAATGTAAATGATGTTGCAGTAGAACCATGGCAATTTGGTTATTTACTAGCCTAGAACTTATAAGTGAAGTCATACTTTTTTTAACTTTTAAGTTTCTTTAGCATACTTCTATGTTTAATCAACTTCAAAGTTTCATAAGCAGACATCATATAAGGGTTATGCAAGGTAAGAATATTGCTAAATATAATTACAAACTCAATCATTAAGAGATCAAACATGCACTATTCAAATATTGCGTCTACTAATTACCATCTTGTTTGGATTAAATAGCTAGTTCATATACTTCTCTTCATTAATTATGCATGGGCAAGCATGTTCATGGTTTTATTTGAATGAATAAACAACCAAAGAACATAGAAACATCAACAGAGTATTAGTAACATAAGTTAAGGGATTGCAATCAATCTAACATTAACAGAATTAAGTTATTATCATTAAATTAAAAGCAAAAGAGTACATGACAATCATGTATATCAACTTTGAACAAAATAAAAGATTAAAGGGAAAGAAACTAGAAGCCGATTTTGGTGATTTTTTGTGGCATTGCTCGTGCTTCTTTTCCTCCTTGCTTCTCTTTTGTTCCTATGCACAACTACTCTCAAAGCGTCAAATTTTGGCTGCTCTAAAAAAACCTTTGAATTGCTCTTTCAAACTCGTGTGTTGCTCTCTCAAATGTGGTGTGAGTGAATGAATGATTGATGAGTGAATAACCCCAAGTTCTTGCCTCTATTTATACTTGTTTAAGCCCCCTATTTTTAGCATGTTATCCCTTAAATTTCTCTATGTAGGTGGCCGATCCTTGATTTGTGCAGAAGTAGTGGACGGCATGCTTGTTTCAAGGGGAGAAAGTTGTTTGAATTGTGGAGGGAGGTGGACAGTTGCTTGATTTGTGGAGGACGGAGATCCTTGATTCTTTCCATGTTGATTTGGTGATTGAATTACGTGAATACCAAGTCCCATGGACAGTTTTGGCACCTCAAGTGGACGGTTGGGCTCCTTCCTCCCTTAATGGGCTATCTAGATTTGTTAACCCACTTTAGAGTTGGGTCAACAGAAGTTCTGAAGTCCAATAAGCATCTTTTGGGCATCCAAAGATGGCACCACATTAGGGCTTTTGCTGCAACATTGAGCATCCATAAGCAAGTTTCAAGTCCATTTTTCCTTCCAGTGCACTAACTATCTTCAAAACTACAAAAATCATGTGTTTAACATATAAATTGATCAGGATAACAAATCCACGTTAACATTAACCAACATGACATAATTATAATGAAAACAACGAAATTTGTTATCAACCACTCAAAATTTGCATGAATTATTATTTTAAAAGTACTGAAGGTAACTCTATATTCTAAAGTTATCATTTTCTTTGTTTCTAAATCTGTTTGGTTCTTCTTTCAGATCAAATGTAAATCTCTTTTTGAGATGAACAACTTGAATACGATCTTGATTTGTTGTCCTTATCATTACTACTCTAGTAATTACACTTTCATTCAATAACTTTATATTGTCCAAATAAACCCCTATTTAATGCCAAAATAAAAATTAATGAGACAAATTCACTACCATATCCAGTCTTGGAAACGTTTCGATTAACTTTTCCGAATGACTCGATTTAAAAAATCTGACTCAAAATCAAATTTTATGACATGGATAAAAATTCGTTGAAATTGGTTTGGTAGTATACTGATACACAGCATCAAGTCCAATTTTTTTATTCAATATAGTGATATGTGGTTTCTTGCACAGTTAACTGCCATCTAACCTGGTAGGTTTATTTTTTTTTAAAAAAAGTCCTATTCTTTTAAATAATCTAAAGGGTGACTTAGATTTCTAAATAATTTTTCTCATTAGGTATATGTATATATTAAAAAAATCATTATATAATTTTCTAAGGTGTAAGAGTTACGAAGGGGCTAGGAACCATATAAAAGTTGTTTAAAAGGTGATACATGATATTCGCGATAGGTTTTAAAAAATTATAATTAAGCGCTTTTGAAACTAACTATTATCACGATAAAGGAAAATGTACTTATCGAATAGTAGTATAGCTTTAGCAAGACCGGATTGTCAAACCCAAAGAAACCAAGAGTAGTAGTAATTACTTTCTTTTTGTTATGTAGCCTAAAAATTAAGGGATTTGTTTATCTAAATTAATTAACTAAACTAAGAGTGCACAAAGAGAAATTGGGAAAAAGCTTTTGGGAAAATTCGATTGATTAAGACAATACCCAAGGAAAAATCCACCTAAACTTCACTTGTTATTTGACTCTGAATCAGACAATTTATTCACTTGACTTGATCCGTAGAAATCCCTAAGTTATATTATTATCTCTCTCGAGACTAATAACGTCTAACCCTAGGTTGATTAATTGAAATCTCTTTCTAATTAACACCTAGTGTTGCATTAACTCGATCTATGGATCCCCTTATTAGGTTTCACCCTAATTCGGCAAAATCTTATCACCCTATCTCTAGGCGTGCAATCAACTACGCTTAATTATGACAAATTTACTCTTAGACAGGGTCTATTCCTCCTCTGGATAAAAGCATTAACTCGAATCAATATCCTGGAATATTAAAACAAGAATTAAGAACACATAATTAAGAACAAGTCAAATATTTATCGTACAATTCAGATAATAATAACAAGATCTGTATTAGGTTTCATTCCCCTTAGGTATTTAGGGGGTTTAGTTCATAATTATAGAAGAAAACATCTCAGAAGAATAATGAATACAAAACAATAAGAAAACCCAAAACCCCTGAATGGAAATTGAAGGGAGATCTTCAGTCTTGATGATGAATCCGACTTCTGAGATGGACCAATCGGCTTCCCTTGAGTAATTTCTTGCTCCCTACTCTGCGTCCCCCTCCTAAATGCCTTATTAGGTGTTTAAATAGGCTTTAGAATGCCTAAGAGCCCTCAAAATTGGCCTTTTCCAAATAGGATTATATTTGGGCTCGACAGGGACACGCCCGTGTGCGATTACTCCAGCCCGTGGTCAAGCTGTTGAATAGGCACGGGTGTGTAGTCTACCAGTGTAAGTCGACACAGCCGTGTGACACGCCCGTGTGAGGAAGTCCAGGCCGTGTTGATTTCCTATGTGGGTCCATTTTCTCCGTTTTCGGCCCGTTTCTCGCTCTTTTTACTCTCCTATGCTCACCTAAGTATAACACATGAAATTAAAGAATTAGGACCATCAAATTCACCAAATATAAGGAGAATCATCCATAAATGTGTTAAGCATGTGATAAAAATATGTATAAATTACGGTTTATCAAAAGGTTACAGTACTTAAGTTGAATATGAAACCGAACATCCTTGAACTAAGGAATGCGGACATAAAACCACCTAATACAAAACATTCTATCAGTTTATATCCACAGTCATATTTCATTTAAGCATACTTACTTGGACTGATATTAATGTTTTAGGAAAAATGCCACTTGTAAAACAACATCCATGGATGGTTATGCTAGAAATTCCATAGCACGCGAACTAACGAACAAACAAACAAGAGGTATCAGTAAGCTCCACAATCTGAGGGTATCGTTTAATCAACAGTTAATACTCGCTTGACAAATGATGCAATTCCAGTTTTTATCTAAAATTTTACTCCCTGATGTCTAAGAAAGACGGTAGTTCAATTTCTAATGACTTTCAAATCAAAATATACATAGAAGTGTTACCAAACCCAAAGGGTAATACAATCAGTATTTGCTTCGTAGCAATATATAGTATCTTGATAATCGTACAAAAATGGCATTAACATTAAGGTTTAAAATTCGAAATTCGTTTTCTTTGCTTTGTTTTGTTTGCTTCTTGTTTGTTTCATGACAATTTATGACAAGGAACATTGCTGGTTTACATGCTTGACACTGGCCTTAAACCATGCTTGAGAGCAGCTTTCCAGACAATATCGATTCTATCGACATCAATTGCCCCAACTTCGTGATGGGTCCAGCCTTCTAGCTGATGAACCACTCCCCCTGCATGGCATGCGTGCACTACTCCTCTTTCCATGGTGTACTGCCCAACATCCACCAATACTTATAGTTAGAAAACTGAACTTGTGAGAAAGCATGCATGTGATTATAATATTAATGATGGTAATAAGAAAAAATGGATGATTAAAGAAAAGATTGGTTACCTCACAACTTCCAAGGCCTTTAACATCATCAGGCAATCTCATGGCAGCCAGATCACCGTAAGTGCAGTCTCTTCTGAAGGCCAAGATAGGTGGCACCACAAATTGATGAAAGTGTGTCCCCGATGGAGCCCAACTTTGCTGCCTTGGTGTTATCCACTTACCCACGATCCATGTCTATTTCATAACAACAACATTTCATTCATGTTTTATATATTATTTAAGTTTCTGCTCCAAGTCAATTTATATTATTGAGCTGCAATTTGGGTGTTTCAATGACCTAAAAAAAACAAGCCGATGAGACCGGGATTTGCATCTCGTACCTTACAATTTTGAGCAGCCTGGTACTTGGTGACCTGGACGAGGTAATTCTGGCAATCCGCAGGGGCTTCCCTTTGTATTTTTTGAAACCTCTCGGTTGATAAAGTCAACATCTGGTACAGTATGTCCAAACCCATAAGCAATCGATTTCAATTGGCACTAAACCCCAGCCTCACCGAAATAAAGGACACAATATTATTAGGTCCAACCATATACTCCTATGGTCCGCATGGATTTGTCGGATTAAAAATAATGCTACTAATATATAATATACAATTCGTAAAATAAATTTCTCCCGATAATTGCTTTATTATATATTAAATATAATGAATTTCATCTTTGTTTCCGAACTCTATTTCAATACACTAGCTTGAAAAAATGGAACTATGGTAATGGTACAACCATCAATATTATTTAACCAATCTATAGATGCCAACTAAAAGGAGACCCTAGGCAGCAAATAGTTAATTGCGTGCGTTCCCAACAAAATTAAATTGCAAAGATACAGTGAACCACGCACAGAAGCGCAATCAGTTTGGACAAACCAAGGGTGTCCCCCCTTGGGCATTGCTTTGCCACTTATCGCGTGCTATATTCTAATCAAAACAGTGAATAAATAAATGAAAAGATTTGAAGTATAGACTTACAAGAACGCGTACTCTCCTTCGACAAAGGTAAAGGGCAATAGCTCTGCCGAGCTTGGAAGTAGCTCCTGTTAAAAACACTTCTTCCACGTCCTTGGGAATTTCGTTTAGAATAACAGCAGCCGTCAAGGTGTTACCATGGACAACTCTGACTTTTAGGTCCGGATGCTTTTCAACAAACAGTGTTCCTCCTCCATTCAGAGCCTCGTTCTGCAATCATTGCCGAATTAAACCCCTTTTTTGAATTGATTATTTTTAGCAACACTACTGGGATAGTTAAACCTAATAATGGTTATCCATTTACTTCACGGAATATTTAGCCCTGCTGCGGAAATGGTATGGACAGATAGCACTGACTTGTTTTAACTTTTAACCGTAGCATATGGGAGATATTAAACCCTTCTTTCCCCAAATTTATAAGGAGAGAGAGAGAGAGAGAGAGGCATGGTTGAGAAGTTTGTAAGGTTAAAATGGGTCTGTTAGGAATAGAGGATACTGAGTTCTGATTGGAGTACAGGTTCAAGAAAAGGATGTTTTTCCGTTAAAAGAAAGGAGTAAAAGGCTGAGCAAATACGGAGGTGGGATCATGATTGCAGGAAGCAGAGAACTTGTGGTGTAGCATTTCTGAAATATATACACACAAGTTTTCGATCTATGAACTTGGATATTTCCAGTCCAACTGAGACGTAAATGATAGTGAGATGCTTTTGACAGATGCTAAATTGCCACAAATGGTGCTAAGAAATTAAACTTTGAAGTGAAAGGTCCACAATGGTTTTAAATGAAGGAGATGACGTTGATTCATGTCTCATATTTATCCCTCCCAACTACCATCATCAAATAACTCAAGGGCCAATTAAAGAACTTTAAAAAAAAAAAAAAAAAAGTGGAAGGCAAGTTTAACAATAATATAAATAAACTAAATACCGACCTTATTTAATGCAGCAAGGCTGATGACCTTCACCCCTATCCTATCAGCCCTTAGAATGGCCTCCTCTATGCGCTTATTGATGCCCTCCATCGCAAATGGTAAGAAATACTGCAAAAGATCGTGATGCTCTAGATGATTAATCGGCTTGCAATAATGATTGTGGCCAAACTTGTTTAATTTAAAATCAAAAGCGAACCTGAAAGCCGAATCTAGGAACAACCCACGTCTGGTGCAAATGGCCTCTAAGATTGTAGAAACTGACGAGGAAGGTCTTAGACCAAGCCCACATTATTAACATAACCAAAAACGCCACAGGCAACAAAGGCAGAAGAAAGATCCTGGTGGAGAATGGTACGGATGCGAATGATCTGAAAACGAATGGGGCATGCATCGATGAGGTTAAGTCCACCCCATGTGCTAGGAACACAAAATCTGGCACCCTCCCATTCTTTGCTGCATTCACAAATATTCAAAGTTAATTTCATATTAGACTCTGTACCACACAAGTTAGGTCATGCAATAACCGTGCAGATAAAGAGTCGTTTTCAGTTTCATGTACTTGAATCATTATAGGTTCTAATCCAACAGTTCAGAAGAAGAATTTCTAATATATTGGATGGTAAACCCCAGAAAAACAAGTGCAACTACCTGAATCTGAACTAATTTTCTTGTGTAGCTGCCACGAGTTGCGGTTAACCGTATTCCCCATAGCGTCAAACAGCGGCATGAAGAGACAGAAGTTGGTCCCCATCTCTGTGTGGTGCAGGCTATGGTACCTGACAATTTTTTAAAATCCATCAACAAAATTAGCCATCAATCAATTCATGCATTTCGTTTCGTTAAAGAAAAATGCATTGCAAGTCGCAGGTTTTGCTGTTAAAACTCTCGATTATTATGCTAGCTACCTCGTCAATAAGAAATTTCCCTGTTTTATCTAACACAAAATTAATGTGCACGTACCTCATTAGCTGCTATTTTGGAGCAAACGTTTTAGATTAAGTAATAACAGCACCTTATTCAATATGAACTAACTTGTCATAGTACCTCTAACATCTAACTAACTCCATTGCCTTGTTTCTTAAAACTAAACTAACTTCCTGGAGGAAATCTCCAAATGAGCATTCGTTCTTAAGTAATTGGAGCTTGCAAGTTTCTCGACAATTTAATGAAATAACATCACATCTATCTGTCTGCCATAAATTCCTGTTTCGTGGAAGGGGTTCTAATGAGTGATAAATATGGCACTAAAATTAATACCTATTTTACAAGTCTGGAAATAGATTTCGGTACCATCTAAAAGCGAAGAAGCTATAAAGGAAAGAAACTGTTGAAGGTGTTATTCCGTAGATGTGTTTGGCTAATTACATTGCTCACTCATCAATTCCTTGGTTGAAGGTTGATGGTATTAATTGTGATTATACAACTACCTAATTTTAATTTTAAAAAAGTATTCCACAATATTAGTACTAATGAAGTTAATAAGAAAAATAAACCTATTAAGCAAATTTATATGATTATTTTATCATTTCATATTTGTTGTGTTATTTTTTCTTTAAAACTTATCATATACCTATTAATATGTAATTAACCAAAATAATATATAATTATATTTTAAAAATAAAGTATAGGTGGTTAACGCGTATATAAATTACAAACAATTATTAACCGGTTTTTATTTTCAATTCTCGGGAAAGAAAATTTTGATACAACATTAATTGCATGAGTATGAGAGAAGGGGTATTGCTTACGTAGGGGTATAGAGGAAATATTTGAGGAAAGGTAGCTTGATGAAAACTTCATGGGGAACAACCTCAACATTGGAATGCCCCAAGCATCTGAGAAAATCAAAAGCCGAAACATAACCATAAACCATGCTTGTTGATCCACACCCCATCATAATAGAAGCCGCCATCGGAATTCCAATCACTATACATAATATAAGGTGCTCTAGAAAAGTTGCATGCCCAGCTGCAGCAGAAAGAAGCTTACCATAAGCAGAAGTTAATCTGGATTGAAAGGAAGAAGAAGGAAAATGGGGTCTGGGTCAGTGATTTTTTTACCTGTATAGGGATGGGTTACAGAAGATGAATGGTGAAGTGAATGATAATGGGTGAAAAGGTAGCCTTCATGGAAATACCTATGCGCCCAGTAATATAAGGGCTCCGAAACGGTGACATGTAGAAACAGTAAAGTAATAAATCCTTTTGGGTTCCAGAGAGGAAGATCATCCAAGGATGGAAAGATCAAGCAGGCCATGTAAGCCAACAGTGCGTGAAGGATTAGGAAATTATCCCTGAAAGATCACATCAATAACAAGTGTTCATGAAATCATATAATTTCGGAGGAACAAGAACAGATAAGTCATAAATATATATTATATATTATATTACCAGTCCCATTCTCTGTCAATCTGCTTGAAATCAACTCCTTCCGGCTTAATCCGGCGATTTCGAGTTAGGAAAAGCGTGGTACTGTAAGAGCTCCATAGCTGATGAATTAATCCTCTCAAAGCACAAATAACGAGTATATGAAGACACCACAGATCCTTAATGGAATCCTCATAGATCCATGAATACAATACTTTTGCCGCTAAAGGACCGTATAGCAGATACTACGAGGAGAAAAGAAAAAAAAAGTGGATTCAGACATTACATCTGGAAACAAAATTAAAAAATAATATGAATCGATCAAAGTTAAACAAATACAACGAGGTTACACTTCTTGGCACCTTGAAAACTCCCAAGTTCTCCCAGGGCCAAGCTGACAGAGGTGCAACCATCTTTTCTTTCCCTAACACAGCTACTCTGCTTTCTCTGTCCTTGGGAATTTTTTAGAAACAAACCGTATTCTTTTGCTGTTCCGAAGTTTTGCCTCTCAGCTAAAACAAATGCTAGCAATATGGAGGGAAATAGCTGACAAACAAATGCTGAGTTCTGTTTTAAGCTATTCTATTGGGGACTGAAAACCAGCTAAAGAGTAAAGACCTCTTGCAAATGAGGTGCTTGGAATGCCGCCCTACTTATAGCCCGAAGAGAAAAGACCCCCCAACAAAGGGTTTGCTGATAAAACAAAAAATACAGTTAAGTCTCTTAATCAAGTTGAAATCTCGGACGAAGTTTTTGACTGGCAGTTGCCACCAAGGATAGGGGCGGTCGTCAATCATGATCCTCTAAGTCCAACACCTTAACGTGTTCTCATTTCTCTGGTTCGATCTGGGCACAGCTGTAATGCTTTCAGGAATTAATGGCTGGTATGGTTGGGAGTAGGGGGTAGATAGAGGGCGCGTCTGCTAATGTCCAACTTGTAACTTTCGGTTCATCTTCAACTTTTTAGGGTAAATGCTCAAATTAGGACCCCAAGTTTTAAGAGTTGCTCCTATAAAAATTAAAATTAAAAAAAAAACTCTTATAAAGGCTTAACCTTTGTAAATGTGCACATAGTGCTCCCAAATTTTTTCTAGAAATCTCAAATTATAGTCAAATTTTTTTGAAAGTGTTCAAATAAGAACAAAATACTTTTGAAAGTACTCCAATATCAAATATCAAATTTCAAATTATGCTTTTATTATTTTCTTTTATTTTTAAGCAATATCTAACTCACCTATCATATATTTTATTCTAAATATATTAGAATTCATTTAATTTTACTTCAATTTAAATTGAACATTTTTAAAAAGATTATTATATGAACATTTTTAAAAATTTATCTCTTATGCAAGCAACACGTAAAAAGTTGAATTAATTTAAATATTTAACCAATGTTTTATATCATATTTGAAGAAATTTTCTTGATAAGAGCAGAGATAGAAATTATTCATATATTCAATTTAAGTTTTATGTCTTGACTCTTAATTTGGTTTATCACTTTTATCTATAATTCAATAGAACTCTTAAAATTTTATAGCCATCAAACTAATTATTAGTTATTACTTTAAATATTAATATGTATTAAAATTAAATAATTCCATTACTTGAACGAAAGTAGGTCATTTAGTATGAGAAAAGTGACATAACTGTTTAAAATCCTACATTTCCGCATTTCTGTTAGGTTATACTTTTTTGATATATAGGTTATAGTTACATTTGCAAAGGGAACGCACTTTTTATCTGAATGATGTTCTCATTACTATCTCCTACTCATATTGTCCTGATCCCTAAAATCACTGACCTAAGAAATATGACTTAGCATGGGCTTATTAGTTTTTATGTTCTTTACAAGATTATTATTAAAGTGCTAACTAAAAAATTTAAGTTGTTTCTTAACAATTATATTGATAAGACACAATGTGTTATTGTTATGGGTATTAAATTTTTTTATAATATGTTGGTGGTTTATAAAGTCATTGTACCTTTCGAAGATACATACATGTTTGAAAAATATGATAATTCATACTTAAATTTGATATGAGCAAAATTTATGATTGAAATAAGTAAAATTTTGGAAGGTGTGCCAATTTAGTTGCATTTTGCACAATCTTGATTTACCTCTTAATGACTTGTGCTCAAATTGTTTTTTATTTAGTTGTTTTTAATGGTAAATGTTTCTCAAACTTTTTGCGTAAGAAAAGACTTCAACAGGGTTACCCTCTATCACCTTACTTATTCCAAATTTATAGTAAAGGTTTTTCCTATCTCTTTAATATGGCTAAGTTTGAAGGGATTGATAAGAGAGCTCGTGCTTTTTTTTTTTGAAATAATAATTTCATTCATAAGAAAGGATTACAAGAGGATTTTGAGATCATTAGGAATGGAGCAATTCCAAAATAGGGGACAAGAGCTTAACTTAGTTCTCTTTGCCAGTCAACCACTCTATTCCTAATCTCAATACATGATTGAAGCAAACAAAACCTAAAGAAACAGTTTGTGAAATGATATCGCCAACTACATGGGAAGCATTTAATGGAGTTTGGGATAAGCCTCTTAACATTCAGATGACAATATATCATACTAGGGCTCGTGCTAGTTGAGGTGAAACATAAGTGCAACTTCCATTAATGAGAGAACCTTTAACATTTTGAAAGATTTGTTGAAACATAAAAGTGAAACATGCTCTTCAAATTTCAAAGACGATAATCAAGCATATAACACTATGTTTGCTTTCACTCTAACAAGCGGTGTGGTTGATAATAGCATACACAACAGAGGTGGCCCCTTACATTTTCAGAATTAGTTGTCAGAATCATCACAAGATCAGATCCCTACTTCTTAACAACAATTTTAGGCTTAAGTTTGTGTTGATTAAGATTAGAAGTATTATGAACAGAGTATTGGAAAAATTGGTTAAAAAACAATGTTTGTAGAACAGCAAAAGTTTAAATTTTTTCTAAACATTAAGTCTTGTGGTATTTATAATAATATAAACCTTAGACCAAATTAGTACTTGTGCTTCGAGTGAGGCGGTCTAGATCGTTTCATGGCTTTCTACCAAACAATCTTCTCCACTATTTTCAAACCCTAGCTTGTTTAGAGTATGGGCTTTAACTACACAAACCAAACACACAAAATGAAAACTTAGACTAACATTCAATGGGAAATTTAATTCTTTTTATAGGAAACTGAATTTTTTGAGCTTTCCATAAAATAGAATTCATTCTATAAATAAATTTCCATTATTTTTTGACATAGTAACGTCACTCAAAATATGAACAAATCATTACATCTTCATTCATGAAAATGTCAATTACTATTAAATAGTAATTAAATCATATTCCTTAGACAAAGGACTCGTGGTCACGTTATTTTCCCATCCATCATGTAATACTAATGAGAGTATATCATTTACCTTTTAACTAAACTATGTCATACAAAAGTCATAAACCCAATGTACCAGATTTCAATGCATTAGTTATGTAACAACCTGTTTTTCAGTAGTCCCAGAAATGGTGGTTCTAAAACCCCATTTTCCGATGATTGAGTCCATAAATATTACTAATTAACATTTACAAGTATATAGATTTATGTTGAATTTCAGTTCGATAATTTTATTGAACAGTTAGTAATTAAGGTTAGCCAATATGTGCAACAAAAGGAAAAATTCAAAAAGAAAATCAAAACGAATAGAAAAAGTACTTGAAAAACAAAAGCATTGTGAGTGAGATGTATGAAAAAGATAAAAAAAGTCACAAAAGTAGAAAAACTTAGTTATTGATGCATAAAAACTCATGAGCTAACTGTAGTTGCTATATTATGTTGTGACTTCCTACGTGGAGAAATAAGGAAGGTGGGAGAATGAGAAATAAGGCAGTGAGCGGGTAAGGGTTACTAAAGGGAAGAATAGGGAACAATACAATGTGCCAAACTATTTTTGTGCTTGAAACTATTTTGATGCTTCCTGTTATTGAGTTTTATACCTGCCCTAAGCCTCAGAACATTACAAATCGAAAAGCTCTATGCGATCTAGGTAGACTTATTCATGAATTGACATCACATTAAGTAATTGTATTTACGACTGTTTGTATTCTTCGAGGACAATCAAATTACTTATATAATTTGTTGATGGATGCATATGTTTGAAAACCTTAATACAAAAAGATGGACTTGCATGTCAAATATCTATTTTGTTGTGTAATGGCCGGCCATGATGTGGTTTTATTTAGAATATATGTATTGTTTATTAGTGAAGTGGCTTTATATTTTATAGTATTAATGTATATAAAAAAATAATAGAAAAAGAGGTGATGAAAACAAAGCTTCATTTTTTTTGGTTCTTCTTGGCCGAATTGAAGAAAGAAAAAGGGACAAGATTTTCGGTCACTTTAAGCTCGGGGAAGGTTAGTAAATTATGTTAGTTTTTGAAATTTTAAGCTTGATTTTAGTTAATTAGATAGTGTCATACATAGCCCATGTCAAAATTTTGAAATTTGGTGATGATTTGAGCATTCGGTTTTGGTTATTAAAGGAAGAGATTGGATTATAGTCTTTATGTTTTATGAAGAATTGTTGAAGAGGAAGGTTGGAGTTAGTTAAGTTATAAATTTTTAATACTCATGAGTACTATAGCCGAACATAAATTTACTTAATGACTTGAACAAATACCGTGTGGATGTTTGAAATGAATGAATTTGAGGTTTGTTCATATTAGGGATTCGGCTTTGTGCATAACTTTTAAGAGTTTGATTTTGAATAATTTGAGTATTGGAATGTAAGTAATGTTATGCATAGGTTAAATTTTTGTATTCGGCTTTTGTAGTATATATGTATGATTAATCCATTTTTTTTCTTTTCTTTTGCAAATGATATATATAGGGTGATAAATATTAAGACTATTGTTGACTGGTGTTTAGTGATATTCGGCCAAGGACTAAATGTGCTTGCTTATTCGGTTTAAGTAAAGTAAATGTGATTGGTGGATATGATTAGGTTGTGGTTTATTATAGACTTGTTTTGATTGTATAAATTAGCTTATAAATTGGTTTGGAAATAATAAATAATGAGCATGCTTTGTGGCCGTAAGGATTATATGATAGTGTGTCGTGATATTAACTTAGCTAGTCGAATGGATGAGGAATGAATTTGATATATATATAGGTAACATTGACGAGTTGTTTAGCATATGGGTTTTGTATATTGGTTCGGCAACTAAGCTAGAAAAATAATTTTCGGTAACATGGTATCTATGCACATATATAGATATATATATAAGGTATCTTAAGTATATTTGTCCATTTGATAAGGTTGACTAATAGTTTGTGACAGCCCCAAATTGACCCTAGTCGGAAAGTGGTTTCGGGACCACTAAACCGAGTCATAAAAATAATTAACAGTCATAGTTGAGGCTCATTATATGTACATATGCATGTGTGAAAATTTCATGTTTGAATTTTGTTAATTGTAAGTGAATTTTATCAAATAGGACTTATGTGAGAAAATTTAGAAATGTGCTAGGCAAATGTAAAGTGGCCTAATAATGCATGTTGTGAAAATGATGGGTTTGCATGTCAAATTACCCAAAATTAAAGCATAGTGACTGGCCATGCTATGGGTGGAAACATGTTGTAAACATGTTGTGTAGTGTGTTATGTTAGAAAGAATAAAAAAAGGGGTTAGGATTAAAGTAATGCAAAGGGATGAGTGATGAAAAAAAAAATTGTCTCACCCATGCCCCCTCATTGCCATGAATTGAATAAAGAAAACAAAAAAAAAGTGTTCATCCTTGAACATCTTTGGCCGAAAATTTTAAGGAGAAAGGAAGAAGAAAGGATTTTCTTGCTTCTTGTTCGGTTGGTTGGTGTTTAGGAGGAGGTATGTTTGGTGTTGTTCCATGAGATTCATGCATGTTTTTATTTTATTTTATTTTATTTATTTGTTAGCTTGAGTTCCATCTAGCCCATGGTTTAGATCTTTGCTATGTGATGGAGATGATATTCGGCCATGGGTGTTGTCTTCTTGGTTGATGTTTGATGTTGTGGTGATGAGGCATAAAGATGGGTTAAGTTTTGGCTAAGGAGGATTTGTGATTGATGCCATTTGCATGCTAAATGTGAAGCTTTGTAATGATACATGTGGTGGTGGATTTTCTTTTTTAGCATTCTTGAGTTAGGCCTTAAGTTCTTTGTTTAACCCATGACCAAAATTTAAGTGGTATGGTGTCTTGATGCATTCGGCCATGTTAGGAAGTAGAAGAGAAGCATGGTTGTTGATCATGTTATTTGGATGAAAATGGTAGTAAGGTGAAGTGCAAATGTTAGTATTTGATCTCTAGAGTATATATGTGTATTAGCCGAGTTTTGAACTTAAAACGAATTGGTATTTAGTCAATACAAGTAACCATAATTGTAGAATGTATTAAGTGTTGCAATCGGCCTCAACATAGACATGCATATTCGGCCATAGAAAGAAGATTGGTGTTGCATGTATTCGGTTAGAGGCAAGCATATTGATGCTTTTATTTTGGCTTAGACAATCGGCTAAAAGGGAGTGTAGGTTAATATGTTGAGTTGATTCATGATTTCATATGTATGTGACTTTAATGTCTAATGTATATATATGGGCTAAGTACTTTGAGTTCCTCTTTTCGATGCTCAAATGATTAAATCAATTTATTTGTTAAATTAAGCTCAAGAGCAAAGGGGAACTAAATCCGATAAAGGGAAGGAAAAAGTGGTCGAATAGCCATCGGAATTGTTCGACAACATCCGAGGTAAGTTTTCGAGTAACGAGACTTAGTTTACGATTTGATTAAGTCATGACGTATGAGCATAACAAATATACGGTGATATGATGATTCTACTTGAATTATATGTTGAGTTAATTATGCTATACATATGACGGGTAGCCGTATGTGCATAGAGATCGTGTCATAAAGCAAACTAAACCATGCTGTTTGTATGTGGCTAGTGAGCCGAAAATGGGATTGCTTAATACGTGACTTGTGTTTGAACTCTAATTATGAAAATGAAATATAGATGTGTCATGATTTATTGATATGTGCATGAATATTTGGATGATAACCGGGCTAAGTCCCGAAGGCATTTTGCGCTAGTGACTAGTTCCGGGCTAAGTCCCGAAGGCATTTGTGCGATATACTATATCCGGGCTAAGTCCCGAAGGCATTTGTGCGAGTTACTATATCCGGGCTAAGTCCCGAAGGCATTTATGCGAGTTACTGTATTGGGCTATGTCCCGAAGGCATTGAGCGAGTAGCTATATCCGGTTAAATCCCAAAGGTACTTGGCTTGGGAATGAGCGACCTTGCTGTAATAGTTTCAATTAATATGCTCGTAAAATCCCAGCAATGAGGTATGTCTCGTATATGCATTGATTTAGTTGATCCCTTACAATTAGTATTCGCTCAGTCGATAAATGAGCTACCAGCCTTTGGCTAAGTTGATCTTTTGTGTATGAATATAAGGGTCGGTAATGTGAAGTAAGTATGATATTGAGAATTTGTGCATATGAAATTATCTGTTTAGCCATATGAATGCTACACTTTAGTTGTGACTAATTTTATGGCTCAAACTTACTAAGCATTAAATGCTTACTCCGTTCTTTGAATCTCTATTTTATAGATTTTGGTTCGTCAGCTATCGACTCGGGATTATTGAAGTCGAAGTCGCCCACACTATCAAATCCCCCTTTGGTACACTTTTGGTTGAACTTTGAAATGGCATGTATAGGACTACCCGTTTTGTTGTTGGTTATAGACCCTTTGGTTTTGTATAAATTTGGATAGCCATGCGAAAATGGCTTATATACACTTTGAGCTTAGTATTATAATCGTCTTGTATGATGTTCGTTAAGAGGTATGGAAATGTTTGGGACGATTAGCCATTGGAATGGTTAATCATGATCATATTTTGTGCTATATATGCTAAAGGGCTAGTTGAATCATGGAAACTATGAAATAGGTAAAGTCTACCTTAAAAATAGATGCTGATAATAGCAGTGACGTGAATGTGAAAAATCACTAAAAATAGTAGGAATAGAATTAAATAGTGAATAAATTATGTAATCGAACCTTGATGAATCTATTTTCGTAGGAAAGTAACGAAAAGATCATATGAACAGTATATTTTGAGATATTTAAGTTTTCTCGAAACAGGTCCAGAACGGTTTCTGGATTCCATGTTCCGACTTTGGAAATTCATTATAAATTAACCATAGATAACTAGAAGTCATGACATATATGTATAGATTCCTTTTCGAGACTAGTTTCTATAGAAACAAACGACATCAGTATTGAAGCCCTGTACAGGAAGATATCCAAGTCGTAATGCGCAAAGATCAGTGTAGTCGAACCCTGAAACAGGGGAGACTTTAACTAATAAACTGTACTAATTGGTTCGATCAAAAATTCTAGAAAACAATTTGTAGATGAACATATGAGTCTAGTTTCAGGAAAATTTTACGGAACTGGTTTTCGAGTTTTGGAACTCGAGATATGATTTTTAAGGTGACAGTGACGCAGTTAGCCAGCTCGTCTAGAAATTTAAAATGGACTATGCAAATAAGTGATTTAAGTCTGCAAACCCCTCGTGTCCGACTCCGGCAACGGTCTTGGGTACGGGGTGTTACAATTAAATTGGTATCAGAGCTACAATTTAGTCGATTCTAGGACTACCGTAATACGTTTGGGGTCTACCTATACATGCCATTATGTGATTATTTGATAGTGTGGTGATTTCTGACATTTGCAAATGTGTTTACTTATAGTAATGGATCCCGATCCCGACCACGCGGTAGCTGATGATCTTGAGAGTGTAGCGCCTGCTCCCGCACAAGGGACAGCGCCGACGGACTCTCAACCTATTGCTAGTAATCCGAATGATGAAGCTAGACAAGCTTTTTATAGCGTGATGAATGATTGGTTCAACCAATACATTCGGACTAATACAGCTGTTCCACAACCTCCATTCCCGACAAACACAACCCCCGCACCTACGATATGTCTGGTAGCTGACCAAATAAGGTCAAATAAGCCCCCAGTTGACAGAATCCAAAAGCATGGGGCTACTGAATTTAAAGCTACGGACAGCGATGATGCCGAGCAAGCTGAATTTTGGTTGGACAACACTATTTGGGTACTCGATGAGCTATCTTGCACACCCGATGAGTGCCTAAAGTGTACTATCTCCTTGCTACGTGATTCTGCCTACTATTGGTGGAATACGTTGACTTCTGTTGTGCCCAGAGAGCAAGTAACTTGGGAGTTTTTCCAAACCGAGTTTCGAAAGAAGTATATCAGTCAGAGATTCATTGACCAAAAACGGAAGGAATTTCTTGAACTCAAACAAGGTTCCATGTCGGTTACCAACTATGAACGAAAATTTGTGAGGCTTAGCCGGTATGCGCGAGAATGCATTTCTTCTGAAGCTGTGATGTGTAAACGTTTCGAAGATGGACTGAATGATGATATAAAGCTGTATGTTGGCATTTTAGAAATCCGAGAATTTGTGGTACTTGTCGAGCGAGCTTGCAAAGCCGAGGAGCTCGTAAGGAGAAAAGGAAAGCCGATGTGGGAGCAAAGGAGTTTCGTAAGAGATCTTCAGGAAAGCCCTTTCAACAGTCATTGAAGAAATTTAGAGATGACTTAGGCCGGTCTAGGGACACTTCGGGTTTTTCTAGACGAGATCGCGATCGACCCCCTGTGAGCACACGCGTCACTTCGATCGCCAGTGTTGAAAATGATCGTCGAGACAGAACGGAGTGCCAGTATTGTGGTAAATGGCATTCGGGGAGTTGTAGATTTCATGACCGCTCCTGTTACATGTGCGGATCAGTTGACCACTTCATTAAAGATTGCCTGAGGTTGTCTGAACAGAATGTAAATCAGAGTGGGAAATCGGGTGCTACCACTGCTCGAGGTAGACCATCTAGAAATACGGGCAATGCTAGTGGTGGTCAGAGAGGATCTAGAGATGCTACGACCAGATCTGAGGCTCGTGCTCCTGCTAGGGCTTATGCTATACGCGCACGCGAGGATGCTTCCTCGCCAGATGTTATTATCGGTACTTTTACTCTCTTTGATACTAATGTGATTGCTTTGATTGACCCTGGTTCTACTCATTCTTATATATGTGAAACCTTAGCATCCAGTAAGACTTTACCTATTGAGTCTACTGAGTTCGTAATTCGGGTGTCAAATCCCTTGGGTCGTTACGTGCTTGTCGACAAAGTGTGTAAGAAATGTCCCCTAGTAATTCGAGGTTCCTGTTTTTCGGTGGACTTGATGCTTTTGCCGTTTGATGAATTTGATGTTATCCTCAGTTTAGATTGGTTGACCGTGCTTGATGCGGTTGTGAATTGCAAAAGCAAGACTATTGATTTGAGGTGCGCGAATAACGAGATAATCCGAGTTGAGTCTACGGACTTAAAGGGGTTGCCAGCTGTAATATCATCAATCTTGGCCCAGAAATATGTAAGAAAGGGGTGCGAAGCATACCTTGCGTATGTACTTGATGACAAAGAGTTAGAAAAGAAACCCGAATCTGTGCCAGTGGTTTGTGAATACCCGGATGTTTTTCCCGAGGAATTACCGGGTTTACCACCTGTTCGGGAGGTAGAGTTTGGTATTGAGCTTGTACCTGGGACTACGCCAATTTCGATGGCTCCGTATCGTATGGTACCTACCGAGTTAAAAGAGTTGAAAGCTCAGTTGCAAGAATTGACGGATAGAGGTTTCGCTCGACCAAGTTTCTCACCCTGGGATGCACCAGTATTGTTTGTGAAAAAGAAGGACGGAACCATGAGGTTGTGCATCGACTATCGTCAGCTGAATAAGGTGACAATAAAGAATAAATATCCGATGCCACGTATTGACGATTTGTTTGATCAACTAAAGGGAGCCTCAGTGTTTTCAAAGATAGATTTGAGATCAGGTTATTACCAGTTGTGAATTCGAGATTCGGACATACCCAAAACTACTTTCAGAACGAGATACGGTCACTATGAGTTCTTAGTGATGCCGTTTGGGCTCACTAATGCCCCTGCGGTATTTATGGATTTGATGAATCGGATCTTCAGACCGTATTTGGATCCGTTTGTAGTCGTGTTTATCGATGATATTTTGGTTTATTCGAGAAATGAAACCGATCATGCTGAACACCGGGGATTAGTGTTGCAAATTTTACGGGATAAGCAGTTATATGCTAAGTTCAGTAAGTGTGAGTTCTGGTTAAGAGAGGTTAGCTTCTTGGGTCATGTGGTATCCGCATCGGGTATTCGAGTTGACCCGAGCAAAATTTCAGCCATACTTAACTGGAAGCCTCCGAGAAATATTACTGAGGTTCGGAGCTTTTTGGGACTTGCCGGTTACTACCGATGATTTGTGAAAGGTTTCTCGATGATAGCCACACCAATGACGAAACTACTTCAGAAGGATGTTAAGTTTGAATGGACAGAAAAGTGTCAGAAAAGTTTCGAACAATTGAAAACTCACTTGACGGAAGCTCCAGTACTAGTGCAGCCCGAATCAGGCAAGGAGTTCGTCATTTATAGTGATGCATCCTTACTTGGGCTGGGTTGCGTATCGATGCAAGAAGGTCGAGTTGTGGCCTATACGTCGAGACAATTAAAGCCACATGAGAAAAATTATCCGACCCATGATCTCGAACTAGCTGCCATCGTATTCGCTTTGAAAATATGGCGACACTACTTATTTGGTAAGAAGTGCCATGTATATTCGGATCACAAAAGTCTCAAATATTTGATGACTCAAAGAGACTTGAATCTGCGACAAAGACGTTGGCTCGAGTTGTTAAAAGATTATGAGCTTGTCATTGACTATCACCCGGGAAAGGCTAATGTGGTTGCGGATGCCTTAAGTCGTAAATCACTGTTTGCCTTACGAGCGATGAATGTACACTTGTCTGTTCTATCCGACAATGTGTTAGTGGCAGAATTAAAGGCCAAACCATTATTGATTCATCAAATTCGTGAAGCCCAGAAAGTCGATGATGGATTGGCTGCAAAACGGGCTGAATGTGTTCCGAATATGGAATCAGAGTTTCAAATTGATGATGACGATTGTTTGAGGTTCAGAAGTCGGTTGTGTGTTCCAAGAAATTCAGGACTCATTTCGATGATTCTGAACGAAGCTCATTGTAGCCGAATGTCAATTCACCCGGGGAGTACGAAAATGTACAACGATCTGAGATGTCAGTTTTGGTGGCATGGTATGAAACGTGACATTTCCGATTTTGTTTCGAAGTGTTTAATATGTCAGCAAGTGAAGGCGGAACATCAAGTGCCTACGGGTTTACTTCAGCCGATCATGATACCTGAATGGAAATGGGATCGAGTCACGATGGATTTTGTATCTGGGTTGCCATTGTCGGCAAGTAAGAAAGATGCGATTTGGGTTGTCGTGGATAGACTAACTAAGTCGACTCACTTTATCCCCGTACGCACGGACTTTTCATTGGAAAAACTAGCTGAGTTGTATGTTTCTCAGATTGTGAGATTACACGGGGTACCGATTTCTATTGTGTCGGATAGAGATCCGAGATTCACCTTGCAATTTTGGAAGAAATTGCAAGAAGCTTTGGGTACCAAGCTGCATTTTAGCACCGCTTTTCATCCACAAACCGATGGTCAATCTGAGCGGATAATTCAGATACTTGAGGATATGTTGCATCCTCGAGTTTAATGGTTCATGGGAGCAGTATTTACCTTTGATTGAATTCGCTTACAACAATAGTTTTCAATCAAGTATTAAGATGGCACCTTACGAGGCTTTGTACGGGCGTAAATGCCGTACACCATTGTTTTGGACCGAGCTCGATGAAAGTAAAATTTTTGGAATTGATTTGATTAAAGATGCCGAACAGAAAGTAAAAGTAATCCGTGAAAGTCTGAAGGCAGCCACAGATCGTCAGAAATCGTATGCGGATTTGAAACGAAAGGACATTGAATATCAGGTGGGAGATAAAGTGTTTCTCAAAGTTTCACCCTGGAAAAAGATACTTAGATTTGGGCGTAAGGGCAAATTGAGTCCGAGGTTCATCGGGCCATATGAAATATCCGAACGAGTCGGTCCAGTTGCGTATCGATTGATTTTGCCCCCTGAACTTGAAAAGATTCACGACGTCTTTCATGTTTCGATGCTTCGACGTTATAGATCTGATCCATCGCGCATAATTAGTCCATCAGAGGTTGAAATTCAAGTCAATATGAGTTAGGAAGAAGAACCGATTTGTGTCCTAGCTCGTGAAGTGAAAGAGTTACGAAACAAAAAGGTTCCTTTAGTAAAAGTGTTATGGCTCAAACACGGGATGGAAGGAGCTACTTGGGAACCTGAGAACTCTATGAAAGAGCGATACCCAAACCTATTTACCGGTAAGATTTTCGGGGACGAAAATTTCTTAAGTGGGGGAGAGTTGTGACAGCCCCAAATTGACCCTAGTCAGAAAGTGGTTTCGGGACCACTAAACCGAGTCATAAAAATAATTAACCGTCATAGTTGAGGCTCATTATATGTACATATGCATGTGTGAAAATTTCATGTTTGAATTTTGTTAATTGTAAGTGAATTTTATCAAATAGGACTTATGTGAGAAAATTTAGAAATGTGCTAGGCAAATGTAAAGTGGCCTAATAATGCATGTTGTGAAAATGATGGGTTTGCATGTCAAATTACCCAAAATTAAAGCATAGTGACCAGCCATGCTATGGGTGGAAACATGTTGTAAACATGTTGTGTAGTGTGTTATGTTAGAAAGAATAAAAAAAGGGGTTAGGATTAAAGTAATGCAAAGGGAGGAGTGGTGAAAAAAAAAATTGTCTCACCCATGCCCCCCCATTGCCGTGAATTGAAGAAAGAAAACAAAAAAAAAGTGTTCATCCTTGAACATCTTTGGCCGAAAATTTTAAGGAGAAAGGAAGAAGAAAGGATTTTCTTGCTTCTTGTTCGGTTGGTTGGTGTTTAGGAGGAGGTATGTTTGGTGTTGTTCCATGAGTTTCATGCATGTTTTTATTTTATTTTATTTTATTTATTTGTTAGCTTGAGTTCTATCTAGCCCATGGTTTAGATCTTTGCTATGTGATGGAGATGATATTCGGCCATGGGTGTTGTCTTCTTGGTTGATGTTTGATGTTGTGGTGATGAGGCATAAAGATGGGTTAAGTTTTGGCTAAGGAGGATTTGTGATTGATGTCATTTGCATGCTAAATGTGAAGCTTTGTAATGATACATGTGGTGGTGGATTTTCTTTTTTAGCATTCTTGAGTTAGGCCTTAAGTTCTTTGTTTAACCCATGACCAAAATTTAAGTGGTATGGTGTCTTGATGCATTCGGCCATGTTAGGAAGTAGAAGAGAAGCATGGTTGTTGATCATGTTATTTGGATGAAAATGGTAGTAAGGTGAAGTGCAAATGTTAGTATTTGATCTCTAGAGTATATATGTGTATTAGCCGAGTTTTGAACTTAAAACGAATTGGTATTTAGTCAATACAAGTAACCATAATTGTAGAATGTATTAAGTGTTGCAATCGGCCTCAACATAGACATGCATATTCGGCCATAGAAAGAAGATTGGTGTTGCATGTATTCGGTTAGAGGCAAGCATATTGATGCTTTTATTTTGGCTTAGACAATCGGCTAAAAGGGAGTGTAGGTTAATATGTTGAGTTGATTCATGATTTCATATGTATGTGACTTTAATGTCTAATGTATATATATGGGCTAAGTACTTTGAGTTCCTCTTTTCGATGCTCAAATGATTAAATCAATTTATTTGTTAAATTAAGCTCAAGAGCAAAGGGGAACTAAATCCGATAAAGGGAAGGAAAAAGTGGTCGAATAGCCATCGGAATCGTTCGACAACATCCGAGGTAAGTTTTCGAGTAACGAGACTTAGTTTACGATTTGATTAAGTCAAGACGTATGAGCATAACAAATATACGGTGATATGATGGTTCTACTTGAATTATATGTTGAGTTAATTAGTCTGTGACAGCCCAAAGTTGACCCTAGTCGGGAAGTAGTTTCGGGACCGCTAAACCGAGTCACCGAAATGTTTGAATGTGATACTTATTGTCTAGAATATGAAATTATGAATGTGTGAAAATTTCAAGCTTCAATTTGGTTGATTTCATGTGAATTTAGTCAATAGGACTTATGTGAGAAAATTCTAAAATGTGATAGGTCAATGTGTGAGGACCTATTAGTGCATGTGGACAAAGGGGGGACTTGCATGTCAAATTCCCCCCCTACTAGTAGTGGCCGGCCATGACAAGCATGGTAGACCAAGTTTGATGGCCAAGACATGTCATAGACATGTTTTGTTGGTGCATCATGGGTGGAAAAAAATAAAATATTAGGCATGGAAATTAAATAATGAAAAGGAGTATGATGATTACACAAAAAAAAAAAAGTGAGTAGTTGATTCTTTCCCCCTCCCATTGCCGTGAGCTAAAGAAAAGAGAGGAGAAGATCTTTGTTCATCTTTTTCTCACCTTCATTTAGCCTAAATTAGAAAGAAAAACAAAGAAAAATTTTCTCATCCTTTGGTTCATCCTTGGCCAAAATTTTATGGAGGAAAGAAGAAGAAAGGTGAAGAGATTCGGCCATGCATGTAGCTAGGCTAAGGTATGTTTGATGATGTTCCATGAGATGCATGCATGTTTTAGTTGTTAGCTTGAGTTCTACCTAGCCCATGGTCTAAAACTTGCTATGTGATGGAAATGGCACTTGACCATGGATGCATCATTCTTGGTTGATGTTTGATGTTGTGGTGATGAGGCATGAGGATGAGTTAAGATTCGGCCTAGGTGGAGGTCATGTTAATGCCATTGCATGCAAAATATGAAGCTTGTTAATGATGCATGTGATGATGGCTTGATGATTCTTGAACCTCCTTTTTAGCATTTTTGTGTGAGCACATATGTGCATTGGTTGCTAAATGGAGAAGAATCGGCTAGCAAGATGTGTGCTAAGGCCGAATGTAACTTTGCATGTTAATGAGCAATGCATGTGTTAAATTGATGAAAAGGGGGAGGATGCTTTACTAGTGTGTATATGTGTGTATTAAGTGTTGAAATCGACCCCAAAAATAGACATGCATATTCGGCCAAGGGGAAAGAAATTAGCTAATATGTTGTGTTGGTGCATGATTTTTGCATGTATGAGACTTTAATGTCTAATGTATAAATATGGGCTAAGTGCCTTGTGTTCATCTTTTTGATGCCTAAATGATGAAATCAATTTATTTGTTTAATTAAGCTCAAGAGCAAAGGGGAAATAAATCCGATAAAGGGAAGGAAAAAGTGGTCGAATAGTTAGCGGAATCGTTCGACAACACCCGAGGTAAGTTCTTGAGTAAGAGAGCTTAAATTACGATGTGATTAAATCATGCTCTATGTGTGGCTATTGAGCCGAATGTGCAAGGACGATATGTGCCTTGTGTTTGAGTTTCGCAAATGAAAATGAAATATGAATGTGCCATGAATTATTGTTAGATGTGCATGATTAATTGAATGCTGTCCGGGCTAAGTCCCGAAGGCTTTGTGCTAAGTGAATATATCCGGACTAAGATCCGAAGGCATTTGTGCGAGATACAAATTCCGGGTTAAGCCCCGAAGGCCTTTGTGCGAGATACTAAATCCGGGTTAAGTCCCGAAGGCATTCGTGCGAGTTATTAAATCCGGGTTATGTCCCGAAGGCATTGTGTGAGTTACTAAAACCGGGCTATGTCCCGAAGGCATTTCAACGAGGAGCTATATCCGGTTAAATCCCGAAGGTACGTGATTTGGTAATGAATGAGCTTGCTGTAAAATTCTAGCGAATACTCGAAAAACATCCCAATATGGGGATATGTTACGTATGTGTTGAATTTAATCGAGCCCTTACAAATAAATGTTCGCTCAGTTGATAAACGAGCTACCGGCCTTCGGCTAAGTTAGTCTATTGTGTATGTACATAAGGGTTGTTAATGTTGTGAAGCAAGTTTGATATCGGTAAATTGCGTATTGTGAAATATTCCGTTTAGCTAAATGTGTGTTATTCTTTGTTTATGCTGGAATTCCTTGCTCAAAACTTACTAAGCATAAATTGCTTACTCGTTACACTGCTCCTCTGTTTTATAGATTTTTTGGTTCTCCAGCTATCGGACTCGGGATCTTGAAGTCGAAGTCGCCCACACTATCAAAGGCTCTTTTGGGTACTATTTTGGTTGAATTTTGATATGGCATGTATAGGACTACCCATTGTGGTTTTTTTCGAGTACTTTATGAAATGTATAAGTGTACAGCCATGTGAAAATGGCTTGTAGAAGTGGAGTATGGCATTAGACCATTCGTGTTTATGAATGTATAGATGGTTTCATGATGTAACTATAGTTGGAATGGAAGTGTTGAGCAAATGATCAGCCATTGGAATGGCTAAGTATGATCATATGTGGGCATATGTATGACAAGGCCCTAGTTGGTCCATGAAACCCCGAAAATAGGTAAGGTTTACTTTGAAAACAGAGGCTGACAGCAGCAGTGGTGTGGATTGGAAAAATCACAAGAATTCATAGGAGTGGAATTAAATAGTGAATAAATTATGTAATAGAACCTTGATGAATCTATTTTCATATGAAAGTAACAAAACAATCATATGAACAGTACAGTAAGAGATATTCAGGTTCTTGTGGAACAGGGCCAGAACAGTTTCTGGATTCCCTATTCCGACTTTGGAAATTCACTATAAATTGACCAGAGATAATTAGGAGTCATACCATATATGTATGGATTCCTCTCTGAGTCTAGTTTCCATAGAAATAAACGGCATCAGTATTGAAGCTCTGTGGAGAGAGATATCCAAGTCGTAATGGGAAAAGGTCAGTGTAGTCGACCCCTGTAACATGGGAGACTTTGACTAATAAACTGTACTAATTGGCCCGACCAAAAATTCTAGAAAAAAATACATAGGTGGGAACATGAGTCTAGTTTCAGGGAAAAATCACAAAACTGATTTTCGAGTTGTGAAACTCAAGATATGATTTTTGAAGCGACTAGTACTCAGACTGGGCAGTGTCTGGAAAAATTTTTCAAAGTTTGTTAACATCTCGTGTCCGACTCCGGTGTCGGTCTCGGGTTCGGGGTGTTACATTAAATTGGTATCAGAGCTACGGTTTAGTCGATTCTAGACTACCGTAATGTGTTGGGTCTAGCTATACATGCCATTTTATGTGATACTTGATAGTGTGGTGACTTCTGAAAATTGTAAATGTGTTTATAGTAATGGATCCCGATCGTGACCGAGAGGTAGCTGATGATCTTGAGAGTGTAGCGCCTACTCCCGCACAAGGGACAGTGCCGGCAGACTCTCAACCTAATGCTAGTAATTCGAATGATGAAGCTAGACAAGCATTCTATAGCGTGATGAATGATTGTTCAACCAATACATTCGAACTAATATGGCTGTTCCACAACCTCCATTCCCGACAAATACTACCCCCGCACCTACAATACCGCCGGTAACGGACCAAATAAGGTCAAATAAGCCCCCAGTTGATAGAATCCGAAAACATGGGGCTACTGAATTTAAGGCTATGGATAGCGATGATGCCGAGCAAGCTGAATTTTGGCTGGACAACACTATCCGGGTACTCGATGAGCTATCTGTACATCCGATGAATGCCTAAAGTGTGCCATCTCCTTGCTACGTGATTCTGCCTACTATTGGTGGAGTACTCTGACTTCTGTGTGCCCCGAGAGCAAGTAACATGGGAGTTTTTCCAAACTGAGTTTCGGAAAAAGTATATCAGTCAGAGATTTGTTGATCAAAAACGGAAGGAATTTCTTGAGCTTAAGCAAGGCTCCATGTCGGTTACTGATTACGAGCGAAAATTTGTTAGACTTAGCAAATACGCTCGGGAATGTGTTTCGTCCGAAGCTATTATGTGTAAACGCTTCGAGGATGGGCTGAATGAAGATATAAAAATGTTCGTTGGCGTTCTTGAAATACGAGAGTTCGTGGTACTTGTTGAACGAGCTTGTAAAGCCGAAGAGCTTAGAAAGAAAAGCAAAGAGTTGATGAGGGAACTGGAGAGTTTCGTAAAAGATCCTCGGGAAGGTCTCTTCAACAGACATCGAAGAGATTTCGAGATGATGCGGGCCAGTTAGAGGCACTTCGGGCCTTTTAGACGAGATCGTGATCGACCCACTGTGGTACACGAGGCACTTCGGTCGCCAGTGTGGGAATGAACGTCGTGATAGAACGATT
>NC_053431.1:47737069-47823434 GCF_007990345.1 Gossypium hirsutum | reverse complement strand
ATCTCAACCTAATGCTAGTAATTCGAATGATGAAGCTAGACAAGCATTCTATAGCGTGATGAATGATTGTTCAACCAATACATTCGAACTAATATGGCTGTTCCACAACCTCCATTCCCGACAAATACTACCCCCGCACCTACAATACCGCCGGTAACGGACCAAATAAGGTCAAATAAGCCCCCAGTTGATAGAATCCGAAAACATGGGGCTACTGAATTTAAGGCTATGGATAGCGATGATGCCGAGCAAGCTGAATTTTGGCTGGACAACACTATCCGGGTACTCGATGAGCTATCTTGTACATCCGATGAATGCCTAAAGTGTGCCATCTCCTTGCTACGTGATTCTGCCTACTATTGGTGGAGTACTCTGACTTCTGTTGTGCCCCGAGAGCAAGTAACATGGGAGTTTTTCCAAACTGAGTTTCGGAAAAGTATATCAGTCAGAGATTTGTTGATCAAAAACGGAAGGAATTTCTTGAGCTTAAGCAAGGCTCCATGTCGGTTACTGATTACGAGCGAAAATTTGTTAGACTTAGCAAATACGCTCGGAATGTGTTTCGTCCGAAGCTATTATGTGTAAACGCTTCGAGGATGGCTGAATGAAGATATAAAAATGTTCGTTGGCGTTCTTGAAATACGAGAGTTCGTGGTACTTGTTGAACGAGCTTGTAAAGCCGAAGAGCTTAGAAAAGAAAAGCAAAGAGTTGATGAGGAACTGGAGAGTTTCGTAAAAGATCCTCGGAAGGTCTCTTCAACAGACATCGAAGAGATTTCGAGATGATGCGGGCCAGTTAGAGGCACTTCGGGCCTTTTTAGACGAGATCGTGATCGACCCACTGTGGGTACACGAGGCACTTCGGTCGCCAGTGTTGGGAATGAACGTCGTGATAGAACGAAGTGTCGATATTGCGGTAAATGGCATTCAGGGAGTTTTAGATTCCCTGACCGCTCCTGTTACAAGTGCGGATCAGTTGACCACTTCATTAAAGATTGCCCGAGGTTGTTTGAACAGAATGAAAATCAGAGTGGGAAACCGGGTGCTACCACTGCTCGAGGTAGACCATTTGGAATTACGGGCAATGCTAGTGGTGGTCAGAGAGGATCTAGAGATGATATAACCAGATCCGAAGCTCGTGCGCCTGCTAGAGCTTATGCTATACGTGCCCGCGAGGATGCTTCTTCGCCTGATGTTATTACCGGTACATTCACTCTCTGTGATACTAATGTAATTGCTTTGATTGACCCCGGTTCTACTCATTCTTACATATGTGAAACCTTAGCATCCAGTAAGACTTTACCTATTGAGTCTACTGAGTTTGTAATTCGGGTGTCAAATCCCTTGGGTCGTTACGTGCTTGTCGACAAAGTGTGTAAGTAATGTCCCCTAGAAATTCGAGGTGCGCAAATAACGAAGTAATCCGAGTTGAGTCTACGGACTTGGAGGGGATGCCAGCTGTAATATCAACAATGTTGGCCCAGAAATATGTAAGAAAAGGGTGCGAAGCATACCTTGCGTATGTACTGGATGACAAAGAATTAGACAAGAAACCCGAATCTGTGCCGGTGGTTTGTGAATACCCGGATGTTTTTCCGGAAGAATTACCGGGTTTACCACCTGTTCGGGAGGTAGAGTTTGGTATTGAGCTTGTACCTGGGACTACGCCGATTTCGATAGCTCCGTATCGTATGGCACCAACCGAGTTAAAGGAGTTGAAAGCTCAGTTGCAAGAACTGACGGATAGAGGTTTCGCTCGACCAAGTTTCTCACCTTGGGGTGCACCAGTATTGTTCGTGAAAAAGAAGGACGGAACCATGAGGTTGTGCATTGACTATCGTCAGCTGAATAAAGTGACGATAAAGAACAAATATCCGTTGCCGCGCATCGATGATTTGTTCGACCAACTGAAGGGAGCCTCAGTGTTCTCAAAAATAGATTTGAGATTGGAGCTTTTTGGGGCTCGCCGATTATTACCGACGATTTATGAAAGGTTTCTCGATGATAGCCACGCCAATGACGAAGCTACTTCAAAAGGATGTTAAGTTCGAGTGGACGGAGAAATGTTAGAAAAGTTTCGACCAACTGAAAACTCATTTGACTAAAACTCCAATTTTGGTGCAACCCGAATCAGGTAAAGAGTTTGTCATTTATAGTGACGCATCCCTACTTGGGTTGGGTTGCGTATAGATGCAAGAAGGTCGAGTCGTGGCCTATGCGTCGAGACAATTGAAGCCACACGAGAGGAATTATCCGACCCATGATCTCGAACTAGCTGCCATCGTGTTTGCTTTAAAAATATGGCGACATTATCTGTTTGGTGAGAAGTGCCATGTATTTTCGGATCAAAAAAGTCTCAAATATTTGATGACTCAACGAGACTTGAATCTGCGACAAAGACGTTGGCTTGAGTTGTTGAAAGATTACGAGCTTGTCATTGATTACCACCCGGGAAAGGCTAACGTGGTTGCGGACGCCTTAAGCCGGAAGTCATTGTTTGCTTTACGAGCGATGAACGTGCATTTGTCTGTTCTATCAAACAATGTGTTAGTAGCTGAATTAAAAGCTAAACCATTATTGACTCACCAAATTCGTGAAGCTCAGAAAGTCGATGATGAATTGGTTGCAAAACGGGCAAAGTGTTTTCCGAACGAGGAATCAGAGTTTCAAATTGATGATGATGACTGTTTGAGGTTCAGAAATCGTTTGTGTGTTCCAAGGAATTCGGAACTCATTTCGATGATTCTGAACGAAGCCCATTGTAGCCGAATGTCAATTCACCCGGGGAGTACGAAAATGTACAACGATTTGAAACGTCAATTTTGGTGGCATGGTATGAAACGGGACATCTCCGACTTTGTTTCGAGATGTTTAATATGTCAACAAGTGAAAGCGGAACATCAAGTGCCTTCAGGATTACTCCAGCCGATCATGATACCCGAGTGGAAATGGGATCGAGTCACAATGGACTTTGTGTCCGGACTGCCCTTGTCAGCAAGTAAGAAGGATACGATATGGGTTGTTGTTGATAGACTGACTAAGTCGGCTCATTTTATCCCCGTACGTACGGATTTTTCATTGGATAAACTAGCTGAATTGTACGTTTATCAAATTGTGAGATTACACGGGGTACCTGTTTCTATCGTGTCGGATAGAGATCCGAGATTCACCTCACGATTTTGGAAGAAATTGCAAGAAGCTCTGGGTACCAAGCTGCATTTTAGCACTGCTTTTCACCCCCAAATCGATGGTCAATCCGAGCGGATAATTCAGATACTTGAGGATATGTTGAGATGTTGCATCCTCGAGTTCAGTAGTTCATGGGAACGGTATTTACCTTTGATTGAATTCGCTTACAACAATAGTTTTCAATCAAGTATTAAGATGGCACCTTACGAGGCTTTGTACGGTCGTAAATGCCGTACACCATTGTTTTGGACCGAGCTCGGTGAAGGTAAAATTTTCGGAGTTGATTTGATTAAAGATGCTGAACAGAAAGTAAAGGTAATCCGTGAAAGTCTGAAGGTAGCCACGGATCGTCAGAAGTCGTACGCAGATTTGAAACGAAAAGACATCGAGTCTCAGGTGGGAGACAAAGTGTTCCTTAAGGTTTCACCTTGGAAAAAGATACTCAGGTTCGGCCGTAAGGGCAAGTTGAGCCCAAGATTCATTGGGCCGTACGAAATCTCCGAACGAGTTGGTCCGGTTGCGTATAGATTGATTTTGCCCCCGGAGCTTGAAAAGATTCATGACGTCTTTCATGTTTCGATGCTTCGACGCTATCGATCTGATCCATCGCATATAATTAGCCCATCAGAGGTTGAAATTCAAGTCGACATGAGCTATGAAGAAGAACCGATGCGTATCCTAGCTCGTGAAGTGAAGGAGTTGCGAAACAAAAGAGTTCTGCTAGTAAAGGTGTTATGGCTCAAACACGGGATCGAGGAAGCTACTTGGGAGACCGAGAGCTCGATGAAAGAACGATACCCAAACCTATTTACCGGTAAGATTTTCGGGGACGAAAATTTCTTAAGTGGGGAGAGTTGTGACAGCCCAAAGTTGACCCTAGTCGGGAAGTAGTTTCGGGACCGCTAAACCGAGTCACCGAAATGTTTGAATGTGATACTTATTGTCTAGAATATGAAATTATGAATGTGTGAAAATTTCAAGCTTCAATTTGGTTGATTTCATGTGAATTTAGTCAATAGGACTTATGTGAGAAAATTCTAAAATGTGATAGGTCAATGTGTGAGGACCTATTAGTGCATGTGGACAAAGGGGGGACTTGCATGTCAAATTCCCCCCTACTAGTAGTGGCCGGCCATGACAAGCATGGTAGACCAAGTTTGATGGCCAAGACATGTCATAGACATGTTTTGTTGGTGCATCATGGGTGGAAAAAATAAAATATTAGGCATGGAAATTAAATAATGAAAAGGAGTATGATGATTACACAAAAAAAAAGAGTAGTTGATTCTTTCCCCCCCCATTGCCGTGAGCTAAAGAAAAGAGAGGAGAAGATCTTTGTTCATCTTTTTCTCACCTTCATTTAGCCTAAATTAGAAAGAAAACAAAGAAAAATTTTCTCATCCTTTGGTTCATCCTTGGCCAAAAATTTTATGGAGGAAAGAAGAAGAAAGGTGAAGAGATTCGGCCATGCATGTAGCTAGGCTAAGGTATGTTTGATGATGTTCCATGAGATGCATGCATGTTTTAGTTGTTAGCTTGAGTTCTACCTAGCCCATGGTCTAAAACTTGCTATGTGATGGAAATGGCACTTGACCATGGATGCATCATTCTTGGTTGATGTTTGATGTTGTGGTGATGAGGCATGAGGATGAGTTAAGATTCGGCCTAGGTGGAGGTCATGTTAATGCCATTGCATGCAAAATATGAAGCTTGTTAATGATGCATGTGATGATGGCTTGATGATTCTTGAACCTCCTTTTTAGCATTTTTGTGTGAGCACATATGTGCATTGGTTGCTAAATGGAGAAGAATCGGCTAGCAAGATGTGTGCTAAGGCCGAATGTAACTTTGCATGTTAATGAGCAATGCATGTGTTAAATTGATGAAAAGGGGGAGGATGCTTTACTAGTGTGTATATGTGTGTATTAAGTGTTGAAATCGACCCCAAAAATAGACATGCATATTCGGCCAAGGGGAAAGAAATTAGCTAATATGTTGTGTTGGTGCATGATTTTTGCATGTATGAGACTTTAATGTCTAATGTATAAATATGGGCTAAGTGCCTTGTGTTCATCTTTTTGATGCCTAAATGATGAAATCAATTTATTTGTTTAATTAAGCTCAAGAGCAAAGGGGAAATAAATCCGATAAAGGGAAGGAAAAAGTGGTCGAATAGTTAGCGGAATCGTTCGACAACACCCGAGGTAAGTTCTTGAGTAAGAGAGCTTAAATTACGATGTGATTAAATCATGCTCTATGTGTGGCTATTGAGCCGAATGTGCAAGGACGATATGTGCCTTGTGTTTGAGTTTCGCAAATGAAAATGAAATATGAATGTGCCATGAATTATTGTTAGATGTGCATGATTAATTGAATGCTGTCCGGGCTAAGTCCCGAAGGCTTTGTGCTAAGTGAATATATCCGGACTAAGATCCGAAGGCATTTGTGCGAGATACAAATTCCGGGTTAAGCCCCGAAGGCCTTTGTGCGAGATACTAAATCCGGGTTAAGTCCCGAAGGCATTCGTGCGAGTTATTAAATCCGGGTTATGTCCCGAAGGCATTGTGTGAGTTACTAAAACCGGGCTATGTCCCGAAGGCATTTCAACGAGGAGCTATATCCGGTTAAATCCCGAAGGTACGTGATTTGGTAATGAATGAGCTTGCTGTAAAATTCTAGCGAATACTCGAAAAACATCCCAATATGGGGATATGTTACGTATGTGTTGAATTTAATCGAGCCCTTACAAATAAATGTTCGCTCAGTTGATAAACGAGCTACCGGCCTTCGGCTAAGTTAGTCTATTGTGTATGTACATAAGGGTTGTTAATGTTGTGAAGCAAGTTTGATATCGGTAAATTGCGTATTGTGAAATATTCCGTTTAGCTAAATGTGTGTTATTCTTTGTTTATGCTGGAATTCCTTGCTCAAAACTTACTAAGCATAAATTGCTTACTCGTTACACTGCTCCTCTGTTTTATAGATTTTTTGGTTCTCCAGCTATCGGACTCGGGATCTTGAAGTCGAAGTCGCCCACACTATCAAAGGCTCTTTTGGGTACTATTTTGGTTGAATTTTGATATGGCATGTATAGGACTACCCATTGTGGTTTTTTTCGAGTACTTTATGAAATGTATAAGTGTACAGCCATGCGAAAATGGCTTGTAGAAGTGGAGTATGGCATTAGACCATTCGTGTTTATGAATGTATAGATGGTTTCATGATGTAACTATAGTTGGAATGGAAGTGTTGAGCAAATGATCAGCCATTGGAATGGCTAAGTATGATCATATGTGGGCATATGTATGACAAGGCCCTAGTTGGTCCATGAAACCCCGAAAATAGGTAAGGTTTACTTTGAAAACAGAGGCTGACAGCAGCAGTGGTGTGGATTGGAAAAATCACAAGAATTCATAGGAGTGGAATTAAATAGTGAATAAATTATGTAATCGAACCTTGATGAATCTATTTTCATATGAAAGTAACAAAACAATCATATGAACAGTACAGTAAGAGATATTCAGGTTCTTGTGGAACAGGGCCAGAACAGTTTCTGGATTCCCTGTTCCGACTTTGGAAATTCACTATAAATTGACCAGAGATAATTAGGAGTTATACCATATATGTATGGATTCCTCTCTAAGTCTAGTTTCCATAGAAACAAACGACATCAGTATTGAAGCTCTGTGCAGAGAGATATCCAAGTCGTAATGGGAAAAGGTCAGTGTAGTCGACCCCTGTAACATGGGAGACTTTGACTAATAAACTGTACTAATTGTCCCGACCAAAAATTCTAGAAAAAAATAAATAGGTGGGGACATGAGTCTAGTTTCAGGGAAAAATAACAAAACTGATTTTCGAGTTGTGAAACTCAAGATATGATTTTTGAATCGACTAGTACTCAGACTGGGCAGTGTCTGGAAAATTTTTTCAAAGTTTGTTAACATCTCGTGTCCGACTCCGGTGTCGGTCTCGGGTTCGGGGTGTTACATAGTCTATACGTATGGCGGGTAGCCGTATGTGCATAGAGATCGTGTCATAAAGCAAACTAAACCATGCTGTTTGTATGTGGCTAGTGAGCCGAAAATGGGATTGCTTAATACGTGACTTGTGTTTGAATTCTAATTATGAAAATGAAATATAGATGTGTCATGATTTATTGATATGTGCATGAATATTTGGATGATAACCGGGCTAAGTCCCGAAGGCATTTTGCGCTAGTGACTAGTTCCGGGCTAAGTCCCGAAGGCATTTGTGCGAGTTACTATATCCGGGCTAAGTCCCGAAGGCATTTGTGCGAGTTACTATATCCGGGCTAAGTCCTAAAGGCATTGGTGCGAGTTACTATATCCGGGCTATGTCTCGAAGGCATTGAGCGAGTAGCTATATCCGATTAAATCCCGAAGGTACTTGGCTTGGGAATGAGCGACCTTGCTGTAATAGTTTCAATTAATATGCTCGTAAAATCCCAGCAATGAAATATGTCTCGTATATGCATTGATTTAGTTGATCCCTTACAATTAGTATTCGCTCAATCGATAAATGAGCTACCGGCCTTTGGCTAAGTTGATCTTTTGTGTATGAATATAAGGGTCGGTAATGTGAAGTAAGTATGATATTGATAATTTGTGCATATGAAATTATCTATTTAGCCATATGAATGCTACACTTTAGTTGTGACTAATTTTATGGCTCAAACTTACTAAGCATTAAATGCTTACTCCGTTCTTTGAATCTCTGTTTTATAGATTTTGGTTCGTCAGCTATCGGACTCGGGATTATTGAAGTCGAAGTCGCCCACACTATCAAATCCCCCTTTGGTACACTTTTGGTTGAACTTTGAAATGGCATGTATAGGACTACCCGTTTTGTTGTTGGTCATGGACCCTTTGGTTTTGTACAAATTTGGATAGCCATGCGAAAATGGCTTATATACACTTTGAGCTTAGTATTATAATCGTCTTGTATGATGTTCGTTAAGAGGTATGGAAATGTTTGGGACGATTAGCCATTGGAATGGTTAATCATGATCATATTTTGTGCTATATATGCTAAAGGGCTAGTTGAATCATGGAAACTATGAAATAGGTAAAGTCTACCTTAAAAATAGATGCTGATAATAGCAGTGATGTGAATGTGAAAAATCACTAAAAATAGTAGGAATAGAATTAAATAGTGAATAAATTATGTAATCGAACCTTGATGAATCTATTTTCGTAGGAAAGTAACGAAACGATCATATGAACAGTATATTATGAGATATTTAAGTTTTTGCAAAACAGGGCCAGAACAGTTTCTGGATTCCCTGTTCCGAATTTGGAAATTCATTATAAATTAACCAGAGATAATTAGAAGTCATGCCATATATGTATAGATTCCTTTTCGAGACTAGTTTCTATAGAAACAAACAGCATCAGTATTGAAGCCCTGTACAGGGAGATATCCAAGTTGTAATGCACAAAGGTCAGTGTAGTCGAACCCTGAAACAGGGGAGACTTTAACTAATAAACTGTACTAATTGGTTCGACCAAAAATTCTAGAAAACAATTTGTAGATGGACATATGAGTCTAGTTTCAGGAAAAATTTACAGAACTGGTTTTCGAGTTTTGGAACTCGAGATATGATTTTTAAGGTGACAGTGACGCAGTTAGCCAGCTCGTCTGGAAATTTAAAATGGACTGTGCAAATAAGTGATTTAAGTCTGCAAACCCCTCGTGTCCGACTCCGGCAACAGTCTCGGGTATGGGGTGTTACATAGTTCAAGTAAGGATTACTCCATTCGATATGTACATGAATTGAAGTAATAGGTTCGGTAATCAGCTTATGACATACGGGTAATAGCATATGTCCGATTATAAGTTAAATACTCGATAGTTGTGGGTCATTGGATATAATGTTTGAATATTGTTTTGAAAAAAATTGATATTTGTATTTAGTAAAGTTGAATAAGTCATTAAATAAATCTACTTGTTTTAAGTAAGCTCAAGAGCAAAGAGGGTCTAAATCAGATAAGGGAAAGGAAAAAGCAGTCGAGTAGCCTATCCGCAACTGTTCAAAATATCCGAGGTAAGTTTTGAGTAGTTTCCTTTAATATATAATTGATGCTGGTTTATAAGAGTATAATAGGTGAATTGAAATTCAGTTAGCACTTGTACAAAGTTGTTTAATAAACAATGCGTGTATATGACTTTGAGGTTGATGGTAACTTTGAGTTTAAGCTTGAATGGTGAAATGATTGTGTGATATTAGGTATAATTTTTGAGTTGAAATGTTAATGATGATGTGCCTATTGAACTTATATCCGAATGTATTAAATGATTACTAAGTGATAGGTTGATTGAGATGTGTTAAATATATAACTAAGTATGCATGGTATTGGAAAAATATCCGGACTTGAAGTCCGCAGGCTTTATGCTGGAAATATATCCGGACTTGAAGTCCGTAGGCTTTATGCTGGAAATATATCCGGACTTAAAGTCCGCAGGCTAAGTGCTGGAAAAATATCCGGGCTAAGTCCCGAAGGCATTCGTGCTGGTGTTATATCCGGGTTAAGTCCTGAAGGCATTCGTGCTGGTATTATATCCGGGCTAAGTCCTGAAGGCATTCGTGCTGGTATTATATCCGGGCTAAGTCCCGAAGGCATTCGTGCTGGTGCTATATCCGGGCTAAGTCCCAAAGGCATTCGTACGGTGTTATATCCGGGCTAAGTCCAGAAGGCATTCGTGCTGGTATTATATCCGGGCTTAAAGTCCCTCATGCTTTGTGGTGGTGATTTGATTTTGGTTTTAAATCTAGCAGACTTAATGCCGATGATTGGAGTAAGATTATGATTTCGAATGTTCGTAGTAAACTACCATTGAATATATATGTTCAATACATTAAGTCGGTCAGGTATGTATTATATACTTTTATATGTTAGATTGATCGGAATTGAATCATGAATGCGAAATGAGAAGTATATGTGACAATCTCATATGTGTATGTGTGTATTCAGTTATGGTGAAAGGTTATGTGAGATTGATTTGGTGATATACATGTTAAATAATATGAATCCAAAGAATGGGTAATAAATCTGCTTGGGACAGCAGCAGTAACGTGATTTCGGAAAATCACCATAAATTGTGGAAGTTGAGTTAGAGGCTGAATAAATTATTTCATGAAAGTTTAATGAGTCTAGTTTTTATAAAAGAAACCGTGTAAGCAAAAGAGTTGCCAATAATGAGATATTTGAGGTGGCGTGGAACAAAGTCAAAATGACTTCGAGGTCCCCTGTTCTGTTTTCAGAAAATCATTATAAATGGTACAAAAATGGTTATAAGATAAAATTTATATTCTTAGACTCCCTAATGAGTCTAGTTTCAAATGAAATAAACGATAACATATTTCTAATTCTTTATAATGAGAAATTTGATTCGTAGTGAAGAGTGGTCAGATTAGTCAAACAGTGAAACAGGGGAAACTTCAATAAAAACCTGGTATTGATTGGTCAAACCAAAAATTCTGAAAATTTGATGGATGAAAGATATATGAGTCTATTTTCAGGGAAAATTAACGGCACTTGATTTGGTGTTTCTTAGCTCCAGTTATAAATAATTTAGTGACTGTTGCTCAGGAAGACAGCTTGTAGTGTATTTGTGATTTTGTTGCAAACATGGTTAAAACTTGTTAATGAGATGCTTTTCGAGTTCTTATGATCTTATTTGTAATTTAAATATTTGGTTTTAATTGAGTTCAGATTCAAGTGAGGTGAATTTGCTAAATATGCATTATGTTCATGGATACTTGGCCAAAATGGCAATTATCTAGGAATGATTTCTTGAAAATTTGAATAATCGATCTATAAGTAAATTAATTGTTTGCATTGCTTAAAACTTACTAAGCATTGAAGCTTACTCCGTGTTCTCTTTTCCATTTCTTATAGGTATATACTTTAGCTCGAGTTGGAAGGGCCGGAGATATCATCACACTATCTAGTCATTATGTGAGTTGAGAAGATTGCATATCATCATGGTTTAAGGCATGTATAGGATAGACTATAGGTAGAATGATATTTCGACTTTGTATACATTATAGCCATGCGAAGATGGCTTGCTCATTTTGTTTAGAGAAGCCTTATAATTGAACTAATATGGTGAAATGTTTTAGTTATAACTTGATAGTAGTTAATTTGTTATTAGATATTCGGTTATGTTTTGATAGTGAGTCATTTTAGAAATTTATAAGAGCTCTTATGGAAAATCAATGAGACATGTTTGCATTGTTGATAATTTATGTCTGGTAAGTATCTTTGACCTTATAGAAGTTTTGTTTAGTCAAGTAATACCTCATAACCTTATTCCGGCAACGGATATAGGTTAGGAGTGTTACACCGATGCCATGTCCTAGACATAGTCTTACACTGGCTTTCATAATGTGACCGATGCATGTCCCAGACATGTCTTGCACTAGCTCACACAAGTGACCCAAACGTCATGGCATGAATATCCAATTTATTTCCTAAGGTTCATTCGGGGATTCTACTATCTCTATTCTCATCACATTCTCTCATTTCCACAATTAAGCAATTAATGCTATAATAATTTCAATACAATTCAAACACATATATTATCAATGTAGTTGTATTATTTACATACAACTTACCTCAGATTATAAAATGTGGTGACTAGTCGATTTAGTCGATTTACTTAGCTTTCCCCCGGTCTAGGTTCGGATTCGGTATTTCTTGATCTAATATAAAAAAATTCACTTATTTAGACGCTAAATAAAATTAGGTAATCAAAATTTCACTTCTTCGGTGAAATGACCATTTTTCCCCTAGACTTTGACAAAGTAACCATTTTACCCCTAGGTTCGAAAATAAATTTTTATCGATTTTCTTCATATCTTAAGCTTAGCCGAACCCTTTTTACTCTTATAGCAACTCCAAATTCCCACTATTTCACATATTTAACATCTATTTTACAAGTTATGCAAAATGGTCATTTTAAGTGTTTTCATGCTAGCACTTTCACAAAAGTTGTTTATAAGACACCCAAGACTCATTTTCTTCCATAAAAACTTAGAAAAAATTACAAATCCTTTCATGGAAAAACCCTAAACTCTTAATCATTTTGCAAAATAGTACCCTCATTTGAAAGCTTATGTTTCAAGGGTCTCAAAAATGCAAAAATCATCAACAAAGGGTATGGAAATCACTTACTTGTGAGTCAACTGAGTAGCTAAAATTTCAAGCTCCCAAAGCCCTATTTTTCTAGTAAAATCAGTGAAGAAGGTGAGGTGAAAGAGATGATATCGTCCTTTGATTATTTTATTTCTACTTCAGTTAAAAATCAATTACATAACATTGAAAATTTTCAATTCATTGTCCCCTATGGCCGGCCACCCTATTTCTAAGGGTCTAATTAAGGCCCCTAATATTTATTCCCTAGCTATTTGACACCTTTAGCTATCAATTCAGGACTTTTGCACTTTATGCGATTTAGTCCTTTTTTCGCAATTGGGCTCACAAACGTTGAAATCACTTCACCAAATATTCCTTGCATTCATATAATCATGCTATAACATCAAAATAATAATGGAATAATTTATTTTAATCTGGATTTATGATCTTGAGACCACTATTTTAACCAAGCCCAAAATCGGGTTGTTACATTCTTAGTTTAGTTAAATTTAATAAAAGGTGCATTTTGAGTTTTTTTATTGATCTCAGGGCTGGATTAGGCCTAAATGCGAGATGATGTACTTAGTAATTGTGCAGGAGACCATTCAAAGGCATAGGAACTGAAAGTTGGTCACTATGTTGCAACATGGGGAGCTCGATGTCACAACATAGGAAGTAGAATACCAGGATTACTATATTGCCTTGGGTGTCATGACATAGCCAAAGGATGTCGCAACACACTCTTGAAACTACCCTTGAACCATGCATACTACTACCTTCGATGTCACAACACAGGGACTAGGGTGTCGCGACATTAGTCCTGTATGGGAAGCACTTACGAGCCAGGGACATTTTGGCTCGCATAGTGGAAATTAAAATAAGAGAACGTCAACTGACCTAGGGTTAAGGACGACAACAATCCTAACTCTATAAATAGGCTTTTAAAACACTTGTTTAGGGACAACTTTCATACTTTAAGTTTTTCTTTGTAATTTTAGCTTTTAGTTTTCCTTTCTTTTAGGATTAGGTTTATTTTTAGTTATTTTCTATATTTTGTTCTTCGGAGAATGTGAGTTGCAACCTTGATCAAACTACTGTGGATTGTGCATTTCAATAAATACAATTTGGGATTCTTTTAAACCTTTCTCTTGATTCATTAATTATGTATATATTTATTATCAAGTTTATTATGTTCATGAGATCCACAAGGAACTAATCCTTTTATGGGGGGATTAATGAGTGAAGGTGTGACTAATTAATTGCTATGTAGGGTTTTCTTAGCTAATCAACTGTTTGGAAGAGGAAGAACATAAACCTTAGGCTTGACGACCCTAGGAAGTCATTCAGGTGGGAATTAACCTAAAATTGGTATGGCCTATCCGTGAACACCTTAGCCCCAAACAAGTCTAGATTGTGAGGTCGAGAGATAAGAAGTTCTTGCCAACTCGTTAGTTTAGTGGAAGATCGAGAGATTCTACTAGGGTAACGACTAGTTGATTGAGTAGAAACCCAAAATAGGAATTTGTTATGAACATCGAAGCAAGCTAACCACCAGTGCTTAGATTTGATTAAGTTAGAATTCATTTATCCGAAGTCCCCTTTATTTTTTTCTATTTTTATTTATTTCTTGACAAAAAATTACTTATTTATGTTTATTCGTAATATAATTTATTTAAAGTACTAATTAGATTTATTTTCGTTTAGGTTAAAGTTAATTTAGTATTCACCTCATTTGGGTACGATCCTCGGAGTACTTACTTACTTCATTGTAACTATATTACAACTTGACCCATATACTTGCGAACACCGCCTCAATTCCATTTATTCTAGTTCTAGTATTCACACTTTGGATGTTGGTACATCCGGAGGTGGTCAAAGACTTGTAAGCTAATTGTAGTGTGATATGTGTGTTTTTAAGTTCCCCTAACTTGAGTTTCTTGTATATCGATAAGGGCATTGAATTTATACTGGCTCCTAAATCACACAGAGCCTTACTAAAATGAATATCCCCTATCTCTATAGGAATTTTAAAACTCCCAAGGTCTTTCAATTTTAGGGGTATCTATTTAGAAATTATCACACACTACATGATGCGTCTATTTTAACTTGCTCTCCAATTTAAATTTTCATACGCCTAGCCTTAATTTATTTTATGTACTTAGCTTTTTTAGCAACTTTTTTGATTAATTCTATTAAAGGAAAGTTAACGCTAAATGACTTTAATAAGTTTCTAAACAAATTCCACATCATCCTGTTTTTGCTTATCCTCTAACCGCTAGGGGAATGGTACCTTTGTTAGTGCGGGTTCTCTGTTTGACTCAGCTACCTACTCAGTTGTCAGCTTCGTTACTTTTCTAGTTCTAGTTTAACATCGTCATTTTGAGGAGCCTCTTTTCGAAGATCATCGGCATCGTCTTTGGCCTCCTCTTGATTTGGGTTCTCTGGGCTATTCAGTACTTTACCCAAATGGAGCACAATTACTTTAACATGCGCTTTCCTTTCTCTCTGAGGATTATTCTTCATATTACTTGGGATTCTAGTGCCAATTTTCCTTTTGGTATGTCCAATCATGTTCATAAATTGGCTCATTTGATCTTCAAGTTTTGTCAATGTTTTTGTCATTTAGGTGCACTCAGACTGCACCTGTTTCACTTCAGTTCACATTAACTACATCTCTTCCTCTATTTGAACTAATCTTTGGCCGCATACAATACGGTCACTTGGGTTGGTCCTCTTCCAAGTTTTTTGCAGATAAAGAGATTGGTAAGTAGCATTTTGTTTAACAGGGTTAGAACTATTATCTACTCCCTGATTTCTGCCCTTTCTTAGATATGAATACTCTTTCTAGCTAGGATCATAAGTGTTTGAATAGGGATTTCCACCCCTATTCCCAATATAATTCACGTTCTTGGTTGTGTTATCGAAATACTAACTAAGAGGTTTGTCTCTGCCAAATATTTAAGATCCACTAGATGTTGACTCTGTCTAGTTAAGTCTATCCAAAATCTGTTGATACCTATCTTCTTCATGGTCAGCTTTTATAGTGGATAGTTAATGGCCATAAATAAATTGCTTGTTTGGCCACTAGCAGGAATTTATCACCATGTTTTCAATAAGATCATATGCATCCTAGTATGTCCAATCCATCAAGGCTCCTTCTACAACTCCATCTAGTTCTGATCGCGAGTATGCAACCAACCCCTTATAGAATATTTGCAACCACTGTAACACCCTGATTTTGGGCCTAGTCGGAACAGTGATTTCGGGACCACAAATTCGACGAGAAAAAAATTATTTTAATTATATTTTTATGTTCTACGGTTTCACAGAATGATTTTTGAAAATTTCGTTCGAAAACTTCGACGTTTGGGCACTCAATGTAGTCAAAAGGACTAAATTGTAAAAAGTGCAAAAGTTGAGTTCTACATATTAGAGGTGTCCAATTGTTATGAAATTTTAAATTGGAGGTCCTTAAATGGTAATTAGACCATTGGTTAATTTTTTGGACAAAAATGGACATGAAATAGGTGAAATAGAATATTTTTAAGTTAGGGACATTTTGGTCATTTAGTAATTAAAATGAATTAAAAACAAAATTAAAAGCCAAATTTTGTCCATCTTCAACCCCATGGCTGAATTTCACACTGGGAAACCATGGCTAGGGTTTTTCAACCTTCCAAGCTCGATTATCAAGAAAAAAACGAAGTTTGAACTCAGAACGGGGAGAAACGAGTATTGGACGATTTAGTCCTTATCGCATTTTAATAAACGTTATTGATTTGTGTTAATTATGAAATATTATTATATATTTAATTAAATTGTGAAAATTAAAGTAAACGTTCGAATTGAGTAAAAATGTAGGATCGATCACGATCGTTGCGCAGTGAAATATGAATTGACTGTAAAAGACAATGGTTAGACCATGACAATGTGCTCAGTGAAATAAGTGATTTGCATGTAAGACCATATCTAGGAAATGACATTATGCTAAGTGAAATAAGACCATGGCATCTAAGTGAAATAAGTCTATGGCAATGTGCTAAGTGAAATAAGTACATGGCATCTAAGTGAAATAAGTCAATGGCATTGTGCTAAGTGAGAAATTTCCAGGTTGAACCTTAGGAATAAAATAGCTTTGGACACAAGTGTGGTACCATGTGAAGGCCATTCTGTGAATATAATAGCTTTGGACACAAGTGTGGTACTATGTGTAGGCCACTTTGCGAATAAAATAGCTTTGGACACAAGTGTGCTACTATGTGAAGGCCACTTTGTGAATACAATAGGTTTGGCTACAAGGGTCTGTAACACCCCTTACCCGTACCCGAGGCCGAGATAAGGTACGAGGCGTTACCAGAAAAACATACAAACATTAAACTAAAATACGGGCCATAATATTTCATTCATATTTCAAAACGTTCATTCACTTACAAATAGTCCCTTATTTGAGTCTACGAAGCCCAAAACATACTTTAAAAATGGTTCGGGACTAAACCGAGAACTTACGAAAATCTTCGAAATTTCATGCTTTAAGGCTCCACACGCCCGTGTCCCAAAGTCGTGTTCCATACACGGCTGAGACACATGGTCGTGTCTCTGCCTGTGTGGAATATACCTAGGCTATTTTCCAAGCTTTGGTCAACCTTAATCTCTTACACACTTATACAAAATCAAAAGCATATAACATGGTATTCATTTAATGATTAAATATTCTCAACAAAACCACAAACATACCATTTGTATGTCATCATACATGTGTCTCTCATACTCATTTTACCTTGTTTATTATAGTACCACTTATACATTTATTCCAAGATTATCATCTTACAAAATATCTTCAGCTTAATCATCAAGCATTCATATTTAAAACTAGATCATATCTTTATAAAATACCACAATTCAGATACGCAAAATAACATGTTTGCCTAAAACATTTCAATTCAACTCCAAACCCAACAAGCATTACATTGAGACTAGTCATATATATATATACATGTCATGATACATATCATTCTCTTTCTATTTTCTTATAAACACATATCATTTATTTTGTAACGCCCCCACGCCCGAGACCGTCACCGTAGTTACCTGCTTGAGGTGTTACCGAACATAATTTATCAAATTAAGAACTTCGAATCATTTGTTTCTACATTCACAGCTTTCTAGTTACCTGCGTCACAGTTACTAGAAAAATCATATCTCGAGTTACGAAACTTGAAATCAAGATCCGTAAATTTTCCCTAAATCTAGACTCATATATCTATTTACTAATTTTTTTTCTAGAATTTTTGGTTGGGCCAACTAGTACAGTTTATTAGTTAAAGTTACCCTTGTTTCAGGACTTGGCTGGACTGACCTCTGTTTAGTACGAACCATATATCTCTCTGTGAAAACTTTATATGACTATTAAATTTGTTTATCCTGAAACTATACTCAATAAGGATTTCAATAATGTAAAATAAAACACCTAATTATTTTTGTACAATTTATGGTGAATTCCTAAAGTTGGAACAGGGGATCCAGAAATCACTCTGGCCCTGTTTCACAAAAATTCAAATATCTTCTAACATATAATTCCTTTACTTGTTTTGTTTTTTTATGTGAAAATAGACATATTGGGCTTCAATTTCATATTTAATCCATCACCAAATTCGATTTCTATGATTTTTAGTAAATTTTCAAACTCAGATCAGTGTTGCTGCAATGTTCTGTTTATGGCAAATTTCATCTTTTCATGAGTTTTTATGGACTAGATAACCTATTAACTTTCCATGACATCAAACATGGTCTAAATTAGTCATTTCCATGACCTATCATTATCAAGCATTTTCATACTAAAAATTTCTAGAATGCAAGTTTTGCAACTTATTTGATTTAATCCCTAACTTTAAATTAAACTCGTTATGCCAAAAAATTCTTCACGAAATTTTCACACAATTATGCAATCATATCATAAACCTCAAAATAATTATAAAATAATTATTTTTATCTCGAATTTATGGTCACGAAACCACTATTCCGATTAGGCCTTAATTCAGGATATTACATATTTCATTATATCAATATTTAATATACCATAGTTTCCATGTATTCCACATATATTTATTTTCCTCCTCCTCCTCTCCATTCCACATCCTTAATGTATATAGCATTCTTGTAAGTACGATTTCACAATTTACTAATAAATGCTCACATTAAACTGTCTACACGAGTCATAGTCACTTACTTATTTATAATTTGGGCTACAGAGCTCCAAATTAAGATTCGTAAATTTCCCACAAAACTAGACTCATATATCTTTCCACCATAAAATTTTCATTATTTTTGGTTTAGCCAATTAGTACAGTTTATTCATTAAAATTTCCCCTGTTTCACTTTCTCATGGTTCTGACCTCTCTTCACTAAAAATTAATTATCTCACAGTACAGAACTTGGATAATGTTCTTGTTGATTTATCTTGAAAATATACTCATTAGGGATTTTAAAAATATAAGTTTAAGCCGCTAATTATTTTTATCCAAATTTTTGTGATTTTCCAAAAATAGAACAGGGGATCACATAATCATTCCGAACAAGTCTCACAAAAACATAAATAACTCAAAATATAGAACTCCTTTTCTTTATCTATTTATTTTATATGAAAATAGACTCATTAATATTCAATTTTATATCTCATTCAGTCTTTGATTCAATTTATACTATCTTTGGTGATTTTTCAAAATCACATCACTGCTACTGTCCAAAACAGTTTTATTGCTAATTCACTCTTTCACACTTTCTTTGTATTAACCTCATTTTAACCTACATATCACAAATCATTTTCACCACATTTCATACATCACAAGTATAGGCCCATGATCACAAGGTTACCATAAAATTATCCTCATGTATAACTTACTTGTTTATAACCTCACCACATCCTGGTCACTTAATGAACACATCATTCACATAATCAAGTTCTTGCACTTATTCATTACAAAACTCACAAAGCAATACATAGAGAGTCTCTCGTTGAACACTTTGGATCAATCCTTGATACTTGGTGGTTTCAGCACATAGCTCCACCCATCATAGAGTTCGGCTCTCTTGTACACATGGTGAACACTCAGTACCACCCATGTGACCTAGCCAATTTATCTCGTAGCTCTCTTGTCTACATGGTGTCCTTCACCTGGAACCACGCATGCGACCTAGCTACACATATCCCGTAGCTCTCTTGTCTACATGGTGTACACATAGTACCAATCAAGTGACCTAGCTACATCATAATGAATTGTAGCTCTCTTGTACACATGATGTGCACTCAGCACCATACATGTGACCTAGCTACATACTATCTGTATCATCCAATCTTTCCGAAGGTTCAACCAGGATTTCTCTCTCTTTTCCAACAATTTCACCAATCAAGTAATTATCCATAAACATATTTCCAATATTATTATAAAATATCATAATACAAGTAATATTGATGTATTACTTACATATAAACTTACATCTCATTTAATATCAAGGCAATAACATTAAATTACACATTGGCTTATTAAAAGTCATATGAACTTATAATTTCCCATAATATCCATAATCATAGAAATCACATTTATGTATGATAATTCAATGCACTTCATGTACCATAGACATATTTTTAAATCAATTCATAAACTTGGCACCATAATCATTTAATTTAATATAATTCAATTAATTCACTAAATTTAACTTCCAAATATAAATTACAGCATTATTGCTGTATTATTATCATACCAACTTACATACTTTCAACACCTCGGAAATCATAATGAATATATCAATTTTACATTGAAACATGGAAAAGTTAATGCTTATTATACATATGAACTTACCTTGATACTAAAACGGTCATTTTACCAACTTTCCCAATTTTCGATTTTTCTCTCATTCTAGGTTCAAATCTCGTTTTCCAGGATCTAAAATATCATATTTTACTTATTTAATTAATTTACTATTCAAAACAGTACTTAACTCAAACTTTAGCAAAATTAAAATTTTGCCCCTAAACTTTTGCATATTTACACTTTTGTCCCTAGGCTCGAGAATTAAACTTCATCCCTTATTCTTATGTTTTATGAAATTTTGATCACTTTTCCCTTCTATGGAAACATCAAATTCTCACTCTAACATATACTTATGACTATTAGGTATTTTTACCGATTAAGCCCTTTTACTCGTTTTCACTCAAAACCGAGTAGCACAAGTTGTCTAACATAATTTAAAATCTCATATTCTATTATGAAATAGAAAAATAAACACATTTCACCTATGGGTATTTTTCCAAATATGAACCCTAGCTTAAATTATTGCTAGAATGAGCTTAATCAAATTACAAGGATTCCAAAAACGTAAAGAACTTGAAAAACGGGGTATAACGGACTTACTATTGAGCTTGGAAAGCTTGAAAACACTATCCATGGCTTCCCCCATGCTAATTTTGGCCTCCATGAGAAAGATGAGTCAATTTTGGCTTTATTTTCCTTTTTTATTTCTTTTAATTACCAAATGACCAAAATGCCCTTCCTTACTAAACTTTCAAAAATTCCATCTATGTCCATTTTTTTCCATCACTTAGAAGTAGGTCAAATTTCTATTTAAGACCTCCTAATTAATATTTCAAAGCAATTTCATATAGAAACTTCTAGAATGCAAGTTTTGCAACTTATTCAATTCAATCCCTAACTTCAAATTGAGCATTTTATGCATAGAATTTCTTTACGAAATTTTCACACAATCATGCAATCATATCATAGACCTTAAAATAATCATAAAATAATTATTTCTATCTCGGATTTTGTGGCCCCGAAACCTCTGTTCCAACTAGACCCAATTTTGGGCTATTACCAACTCTCCCCCTTTAAAGATTTTTGTCCTCGAAAATCTTACCGGAGTGAAGTTTAGTATCTTTCTCATAATTTCCAGCATTAATAACTAATTGTTTTCAAGATGATACTTTCAGAAACACTCTGTCATCAATTTGAATCCCAAGATAACTCAGTCAACTCAGATATTTCTCTAACTCTGTCCTTCACTTGTCAACCATTCTCAGTCTTTGGTCATATCTATAATTATTTTATCACTTAACTCTTTGATTCCACACTTAGGAACTTAGTCAACATGATTCTCATGAATTTCCGTTATATACACCTCATCGGTAAGGGGGTGAGGTCGTACAGTCTCTAACTCGATTCTGACATATATCTATATGACATTTTTTCCATTATCCACATATGTAATTATAATCATACTATCCACTTCAAACAATTTATTATTCATATCTATCTTACATAAAATTTCCAATTATCTCATTTCAAACAAGTGCACTCACTCATACATTCTATGAATTTTGAATAACTTTAGTCATCACATTTACTAATTAATTTAGTCAAGCATGCAACAGCATATGTAGGCCAAACAAATATGAATAAATATATCACTATATAAACTTTCATCTCACATATTATCACATATACATATATCACGAATTCTTATTCATACCTTCCCGAGTTTAACACATCATAGCTACACTTTATTCAAATACATCAATATTACTATTCAATGGTCAGATGTAGCTCAGTTGGAGAATACTTCATTTTAAACAAAATGGTCCTCATTAGTGTCGGGAGACATCATACTATCACATATTTGTGGCATGTATAACTAAACTCTCACACTTGCTATGTTAGTCTGAGAATTGACTAAACCTACTCTGATACCACTAAATGTAACACCCCTTACCCGTAACCGAGGCCAGGATAAGGTACGAGGCATTATCGGACCAACATACAAACATTAAACTAAAATACGGGCCATAAAATTTTATTCACATTTCAAAACGTTCATTCATTTACAAATAGTCCCTTATTTGAGTCTACGAAGCCCAAAACATACTTTAGAAAGGGTTCGGGACTAAACCGAAAACTTACGAAAATCTTGGAAATTTCATGCTTTAAGGCTCCACACGCCCGTGTCCCAAAGTCGTGTTCCATACACGGCTGAGACACATGGTCGTGTCTCTGCCTGTGTGGAATATACCTAGGCTATTTTCCAAGCTTTGGTCAACCTTAATCTCTTACACACTTATACAAAATCAAAAGCATATAACATGGTATTCATTTAATGATTAAATATTCCCAACTAGACCACAAACATAGCATTTGTATGTCATCATACATGTGTCTCTCATAGTCATTTTACCTTGTTTATTATAGTACCACTTATACATTTATACCAAGATTATCATCTTACAAAATATCTTCATCCTTAATCATCAAGCATTCATACTTAAAACTAGATCATATCTTTATAAAATACCACAATTCAGATATGCAAAATAACATGTTTTCCTAAAACATTTCAATTCAACTCCAAACCCAACAAGCATTACATTGAGACTAGTCATATATATATATACATGTCATGATACATATCATTCTCTTTTTGTTTTCTTATAAACACATATCATTTATTTCATTATATCAATATTTCATATACCATAGTTTCCATGTATTCCACATATATTTATTTTCCTTCTCCTCCTCTCCATTCCACATCCTTAAAGTATATAGCATTCTTGTAAGTACGATTTCACAATTTACTAATAAATGCTCACATCAAACTGTCGACACGAGTCATAGTCACTTACTTATTTATAATTCGAGCTACAGAGCTCCAAATTAAGATCCATAAATTTCCCCTAAAACTAGACTCACATATCTTTCCACCATAAAATTTTCATAATTTTTGGTTTAGCCAATTAGTACAGTTTATTCATTAAAACTTTCCCTGTTTCGCTTTCTGATAGTTCTGACCTCTCTTCACTAAAAATTAATTATCTCATAGTACAGAACTTGGATGATGTTCTTGTTGATTTATCTTGAAAATAGATTCATTAGGTATTTTAAAAATTTAAGTTTAAGCCTCTAATTATTTTTATCCAAAATTTTGTGATTTTCCAAAGATAGAACAGGTGATCACGTAATCATTCTGAACCAGTCTCACAAAAACATAAATATCTCAAAATATAGAACCCTTTTCTTGATTTATTTATTTTATATGAAAATAGACTCATTAAGCTTTAATTTTATATCTCATTCAGCCTCTGATTCAATTTATACTATTTTTGTTGATTTTTCAAAATCATGTCATTGCTACTGTCCAAAACAGTTTTATTGCTAATTTACTCTTTCACACTTTCTTTGTATTAACCTCATTTTAACATACATATCACAAATCATTTTCACCACATTTCATACATCACAAGTATAGGCCCATGATCACTAGGTTACCATAAAATCATCCTCATGTATAATTTATTTGTTTATAACCTCACCACATCCTGGTCACTTAATGAACACATCATTCACATAATCAAGTTCCTGCACTTACTCATCACAAAACTCACAAAGCAATACATAGAGAGTCTCCCGTTGAACACTTCGGATCAATCCTTGATACTTGGTGGTTTCAACACAGAGCTCCACCCATCATATAGTTCGGCTCTCTTATACACATGGTGAACACTCAGTACCACCCATGTGACCTAGCCAATTTATCTCGTAGCTCTCTTGTCTACATGGTGTCCTTCACCTGGAACTACGCATGCGACCTAGCTACATATTTCCCATAGCTCTCTTGTCTACATGGTGTACACATAGTATCACCCATGCGACCTAGCTACATCATAACGTCTTGTAGCTCTCTTGTACACATGATGTGCACTCAGCACCGTACATGTGACCTAGCTACACACTATTTGTATCATCCAATCTTTCCAAAGGTTCAACCGGGATTTCTCTCTCTTTTCCAACAATTTCACCAATCAAGTAATTATCCACAAACATATTTCCAATATTATTATAAAATATCGTAATACAAGTAATATTGATGTATTACTTACATATAAACTTACATCTCATTTAATATTAAGGCAATAACATTAAATTACACATTGCCTTATTAAAAATCATATGAACTTGCGAGTTCCCATAATATCCATAATCATAGAAATCACATTTATGTATGATAATTCAATGCACTTCATGTACCATAGACATATTTTTAAATCAATTCATAAACTTGGCACCATAATAATTTAATTTAATATAATTCAATTAATTCACTAAATTTAACTTTCAAATATAAATTACAGCATTATTGCTGTATTATTATCATACCGACTTACATACTTTCAACACCTCAGAAATCATAATGAATATATCAATTTTACATTGAAACATGCATAAATTAATGCTTATTATACATATGAACTTACTCGATACTAAAACGATCATTTTACCAACTTTCCCAATTTTCGATTTTTCTCTCATTCTAGGTTCAAATGTCATTTTTTGGGATCTAAAACATCATATTTTACTTATTTAATTAATGTAATATTCAAAACAATCCTTAACTCAAACTTTGGAAAAATTACAATTTTTCCCCTAAACTTTTGCATATTTACACTTTTGCCCCTAGGCTCAGGAATTAAACTTCATCCATTATTCTTATGTTTTATGACATGCTGATCACTTTTCCCTTCTATGGAAACATCAAATTCTCACTCTAACATATACTTATGACTATTAGGTATTTTTACCGATTAAGCCCTTTTACTCGTTTTCACTCAAAACCGAGTAGCACAAGTTGTTTAAATTAATTTAAAACCTCACATTCTATCATAAAACAGCAAAATAAACACATTTCACCTATGGGTATTTTTCCAAATATGAACCCTAGCTTAAATTATTGCTAGAATAAGCGTAATCAAATTACCGGGATTCCAAAAACGTAAAGAACTTGAAAAATGGGGTTAGAACGGACTTACTATTGAGCTTGGAAAGCTTGAAAACCCTAGCCATGGCTTCCCCCATGCTAATTTCGGCCTCCATGAGAAAGATGAGTCAATTTTTGGCTTTATTTTCCCTTTTTATTTCTTTTAATTACCAAATGACCAAAATGCCCTTCCTTACTAAACTTTCAAAAATTCCATCCATGTCCAATTTTTGTCTATCACTTAAGAATTGGTCAAATTTCTATTTAAGACCTCCTAATTAATATTTCAAATCAATTTCATACTAGAAACTTCTAGAATGCAAGTTTTGCAACTAATTCAATTTAGTCCCTAACTTCTAATTGAGCACTTTATGCATAGAATTTCTTCACGAAATTTTCACACAATCATGCAATCATATCATAGACCTCAAAATAATCATAAAATAATTATTTTTATCTCAGATTTTCTGGTCCCAAAACCTCTGTTCCAACTAGACCCAATTTTGGGCTATTACAACTCTCCCCCCCTTTAGAGATTTTCGTCCTCGAAAATCTTACCGAAGTGAAGTTTCGTATCTTTCTCATAATTTCTAGCATTACTAACTAGTTGTTTTCAAGACGATACTTTCAGAAACACTCTGTCATCAATTTGAATCCCAAGATAACTCAGTCAACTCTGATATTTCTCTAACTTTGTCGTTCACTTGTCAACCATTCTCAGTCTCTAGTCATATCTATAATTATTTTATCACTGAACACTTTGATTCCACACTTAGGAACTTAGTCAACATGATTCTCATGAATTTCCGTTATATACACCTCATCGGTAAGGGGGTGAGGTCGTACAGTCTTTAACTCGATTTTGACGTATATCTATATGACACATTTTTTTCATTATCCACATATATCATTATAATCATACTATCCACTTCAAACAATTTATTATTCATATCTGTCTTACATAAAATTTCCAATTGTCTCATTTCAAACAAGTGCACTCACTCATACATTCTATGAATTTTGAATAACTTTAGTCATCACATTTACTAATTAATTTAGTCAAGCATGCAACAACATATGTAGGCCAAGCAAACATGAATAAATATATCACTATATAAACTTTCATCTGACATATTATCACATATACATATATCACGAATTCTTATTCATACCTTCCCGAGTTTAACACATCATAGCTACACTTTATTCAAATACTTCAATATTACTATTAAATGGTCAGATGTAGCTCGGTTGGAGAATACTTCATTTTAAACAAAATGGTCCTCATTAGTGTCGGGAGACACCACACAATCACATATTTGTGGCATGTATAACTAAACTCTCACACTTGCTATGTTAGTTTGAGAATCAAATAAACCTGCTCTGATACCACTAAATGTAACACCCCTTACTCGTACCCGAGGCCAGGATAAGGTACGAGGCGTTACCGGACAAACATACAAACATTAAACTAAAATACAGGCCATAAAATTTCATTCATATTTCAAAACGTTCATTCACTTACACATAGTCCCTTATTTGAGTCTACGAAGCCCAAAACATACTTTAGAAAGGGTTCAGGACTAAACCGAAAACCTACGAAAATCTTGGAAATTTCATGCTTTAAGGCTCTACACGCGCGTGTCCCCAAGTCGTGTTCCATACACGGCTGAGACACATGGTCGTGTCTCTGCCTGTGTGGAATATATCGAGGCTATTTTCCAAGCTTTGGTCAACCTTAATCTCTTACACACTTATACAAAATCAAAAGCATATAACATGGTATTCATTTAATGATTAAATATTCTCAATTAAACCACAAACATAGCATTTGTATGTCATCATACATGTGTCTCTCATACTCATTTTACCTTGTTTATTATAGTACCACTTATACATTTATACCAAGATTATCATCTTACCAAATATCTTCAGCTTAATCATCAAGCATTCATATTTAAAACTAGATCATATCTTTATAAAATACCACAATTCAGATGTGTAAAATAACATGTTTGCCTGAAACATTTCAATTCAACTCCATACCCAACAAGCATTACATTGAGACTAGTCATATTTATATATACATGTCATGGTACATATCATTCTCTTTCTGTTTTCTTATAAGCACATATCATTTATTTCATTATATCAATATTTCATATACCATAGTTTCCATGTATTTCACATATATTTATTTTCCTCCTCCTCCTCTCCATTCCACATCCTTAATGTATATAGCATTCTTGTAAGTACGATTTCACAATTTACTAATAAATGCTCACATTAAACTGTCCACACGAGTCATAGTCACTTACTTATTTATAATTTGAGCTACAGAGATCTAAATTAAGATCCGTAAATTTCCCCTGAAACTAGACTCACATATCTTTCCACCATAAAATTTTCATAATTTTTGGTTTAGCCGATTAGTACAGTTTATTCATTAAATTTTCCCTTGTTTCACATTCTGACAGTTCTAACCTCTCTTCACTAAAAATTAATTATCTCACAATACAGAAATCGGATAATGTTCTTGTTGATTTATCTTGAAAATAGACTCATTAGGGATTTTAAAAATATAAGCTTAAGCCTCTAATTATTTTTATCCAAATTTGTGTGATTTTCCAAAGTCAAAATAGGGGATCGTGTAATCATTCTGAACCAGTCTCACAAAAACATAAATATGTAAAAATATAGAACTCGTTTTCTTGGTATATTTATTTTATATGAAAATTGACTCATTAGATTTAATTTTATATCTAATTCAATCTCTGATTCAATTTATACTATTTTTGGTAATTTTTCAAAATCACATCACTACTACTGTCCAAAACAGTTTTATTGCTAATTCACTCTTTCACACTTTCTTTGTATTAACCTCATTTTAACATACATATCACAAATCATTTTCACCACATTTCATACATCAAAAGTATAGGCCCATGATCACAAGGTCACCATAAAATCGTCCTCATGTATAACTTACTTGTTTATAACCTCACCACATCCTGGTCACTTAATGAACACATCATTCACATAATCAAGTTCCTGCACTTACTCATCACAAAACTCACAAAGCAATACATAGAGAGTCTCCCGTTGAACACTTCGGATCAATCCTTGATACTTGGTGGTTTCAACACAGAGCTCCATCCATCATATAGTTCGGCTCTCTTATACACATGGTGAACACTCAGTACCACCCATGTGACCTAGCCAATTTATCTCGTAGCTCTCTTGTCTACATGGTGTCCTTCACCTGGAACTACGCATGCGACCTAGCTACATATTTCCCATAGCTCTCTTGTCTACATGGTGTACACATAGTATCACCCATGCGACCTAGCTACATCATAATGTCTTGTAGCTCTCTTGTACACATGATGTGCACTCAGCACTATACATGTGACCTAGCTACATACTATCTGTATCATGTATTCTTTCCGAAGGTTCAACCAGGATTTCTCTCTCTTTTCCAACAATTTCATCAATCAAGTAATTATCCACAAACATATTTCCAATATTATTATAAAATATCATAATACAAGTAATATTGATGTATTACTTACATATAAACTTACATCTCATTTAATATCAAGGCAATAACATTAAATTACACATTGCCTTATGAAAAATCATATGAACTTACAAGTTCCCATAATATCCATAATCATAGAAATCACATTTATGTATGATAATTCAATGCACTTTATGTACCATAGACATATTTTTAAATCAATTCATAAACTTGGCACCATAATAATTTAATTTAATATAATTCAATTAATTCACTAAATTTAACTTTCAAATATAAATTACAGCATTATTGCTGTATTATTATCATACCAACTTACATACTTTCAACACCTCGGAAATCATAATGAATATATCAATTTTACATTGAAACATGCATAAATTAATGCTTATTATACATATGAACTTACTCGATACTAAAACGATCATTTTACCAACTTTCCCAATTTTCGATTTTTCTCTCATTCTAGGTTCAAATGTCATTTTTTGGGATCTAAAACATCATATTTTACTTATTTAATTAATTTACTATTCAAAACATTCCTTAACTCAAACTTTGGAAAAATTACAAATTTGCCCTTAACTTTTGCATATTTACACTTTTGCCTCTAGGCTCGGGAATTAAACTTCATCCCTTATTCTTATGTTTTATGACACGCTGATCACTTTTCCCTTCTATGGGAACATCAAATTCTCACTCTAACATATACTTATGACTATTAGGTATTTTTACCGATTAAGCCCTTTTACTCGTTTTCAGTCAAAATCGAGTAGCAAAAGTTGTCTAACATAATTTAAAACCTCATATTCTAACATAAAACAACAAAATAAACACATTTCACCTATGGGTAACTTTCCAAATATGAACCCTAGCTTAAATTATTGCTAGAATAAGCTTAATCAAATTACCGGGATTCCAAAAACGTAAAGAACTTGAAAAATAGGGTTAGAACAGACTTACTATTGAGCTTGGAAAGCTTGAAAACCCTAGCCATGGCTTCCCCCATGCTAATTTCGGCCTCCATGAGAAAGATGAGTCAATTTTTGGCTTTATTTTCCCTTTTTATTTCTTTTAATTACCAAATGACCAAAATGCCCTTCCTTACTAAACTTTCAAAAATTCCATCCATGTCCAATTTTTGTCCATCACTTAGGAATTGGTCAAATTGCTATTTAAGACCTCATAATTAATATTTCAAAGCAATTTCATACTAGAAACTTCTAGAATGCAAGTTTTACAACTTATTCAATTTAGTCCCTAACTTCAAATTAAGCACTTTATGCATAGAATATCTTCACAAAATTTTCAAAAAATCATGAAATCATATCATAGACCTCAAAATAATCATAAAATAATTATTTTTTATCTCATATTTTGTGGTCCCGAAACCTCTATTCCAACTATACCCAATTTTGGGCTATTACATTGTGATTTTATTTGATCGAGTGTGTCGCCTTGCGGTGCACCATTGTTATTATGAAAAAGAAAGATAGGCCAATGTGATGGTGTATAGATTACCGACAGTTGAACTGATTTAAGATAAAGAATAAATATTCGTTGCCTCAAATCGACAACTTTTTGATTAGTTAAAAGGAGTTACTGTCTTTATAGAGATTGATTTGTGATCCAATTATTATCAGTTGCGCATTAAAGAACCAGATGTACCAAAAACTACATTCAAAACTCATTATGGTCATTATGAGTTTTTAATGATGGTATTTGGTTTGACTAATGCCCCTATTGGATTCATGGACTTGATGAATAATGTATGTCAACCCTATTTGGATCAATTTATGGTAGTGTTTATCGATGATATTTTGATATACTCGTTGAATGAGTCAAGTCATGCTGAGCATTTAAGAACTATATTGCTGCGCAAAAAACAATTATATGCTAAATTTAGCAAATGTGATTTATGGCTTTGAGAAGTTAGATTTCTGGTTCATGTAATTTCCACTGATGGCATCCAAGTGGACCTAAATAAAATATCGACAATTGTTGATTGGAAAGTTTTGATGAATGTTTCCGAGATACATAGCTTTTTGGGCTTAGTCAGGTATTATCGGTGATTTTTTAAAAAAACATTGATCATAGCATCTCCAATGACAAAGTTGTTGCTAAGAGATGTTAGTTTCATTTGGTCCAATAAATGTTAGAAAAGTTTTTAACAATTGAAAAACATGCTCAATGAAGCTCCAGTTTTAAGTCAACCTGAAACCAAGAAAGAGTTTACTATTTATAATAATGCATTGCTTGGTGGTCTGGGTTGCGTTTTAATGCAAAATGTGAAAGTAATTGCCTATACCTCGTGACAGTTGAAGCCTCAAAAGAGAAACTATGCGACCATTATAGAGTTGGTCGGGGTTGTTTTTGCTTTGAAAATCTGGCGACATTATTTATATGGTGAAAAATGTCATGTTTCACTTATCACAAAAGCTTGAAATATTTGATGACACAAAAAGATTTGAACTTGCGGCAATGTACATGACTTGAATTACTAAAAGATTATAATTTAATGATCGATTACCAACCCAGGAAGGCTAACTTGGTTGCTAATTCTTTGAGCTATAAATCTCTGTTTCCCTTGAGAGCTATGAATGCAAACTTAATGATAGAAAGTGGTGCTTCTATTCTGGCTGAGTTGAAAGTGAAACCAGTGTTCTAATGAAAGATTCAAGAATTTGAGAAAATGGTCCAGAATTATTGTTAAAGTAGGAACTAGTGACAAGTGGATAGACGAGTAATTTCTGTATCGGTGTTAATGATTGCCAATATTTCCATAATCAGTTGCGTGTGTCGAATGGCTCAGGACTTAAACAAGAATTTTTAAACGAAGCTCATAGTAGTGTTTATTCAATTCATCCTGGAAGTAATAGAATGTATAACAATCTAAAGCAATAATCATAGTTCGTATCCAAATGCTTGATATGTCAACAAGTGAAAGCTGAACATCAGATTCCGTCAGGTTTGTTATAGCCTGTGATGATTCCTATGTGGAAATGATAGTGTCTTAACATGAATTTTGTTTCAGGGTTACCGATGACTCGAGAAAGAAAAGAATCAATCTAGGTTATTGTAGATAGTTGACGAAATCAACTCATTTTATTTATGTTCAAATTGATTACCCACTTCAGAAATTAGCTGAATTGTATGTTTTAGAATTTTTTAGATTGCATGGTGTATCATTGTAGATTATGGGCTAATTTTCACGAGGCTTTGAGCCTCAAATTAAATTTCAGCATTGTTTTTTCGTCCACAAATGAATGGTTAGTCTGAACGAGTGATTCAGATTATAGAAGATATGTTACGATGTTGTGTCATTGAGTTTAAAGGTAGTTAGGAAAATTTTTGCTTATAATAACAACTATCAGATGAGCATAAAAATGACACTGTACGAAGCTTTATACGGGTGTAAATGTAGAAGTTCGTTATATTGGTCAAATTTGAATAAAAGGAAGTTAGTCGAGGTTGATCTGGTTCGGGAACTGAAAATAAAGTTGGAAATATTTGTGACAATTTGAAAGTTGCATTTGACTGTCAGAAATCTTATGTTGATTTGAAACGAAAAGATATTGAGTTTTCTATTAATGAGAAATTATTTTTGAAAGTCTCACCCTAGAGAAAAGTTTTTTGTTTTGGAAGAAAAGGAAAACTCAGCCCAGGCTTTATATGACAGTTGATCGCCTCCAGTCGTACTAACGTCCAAAGTGTGAATACTGCAGTAAAAGATACATAAATGAAGCGGTATCCACAAGTATACTAGTCCAGTTGTAGTATAGTTACAATGGAGTAGGTAAGTACTCCGAGAATCGTACCCAAAGGAGGCTAGTGCTAGATCAATTTAAACCTAAACCCCAAAAGATCTAATTAACACAAATATAAATAAAAGAGACTTTTAGGATTTTTATAATAATAAAAGATAGAAAACAAATATCAGGAAATTGAAAAGTGGAATTAATCAAATCTAATTATTGGTGATTAGCTCACTTCGGTAATCTTCATCAACTATCGCTTTGAGTTCCTCGTCAATCAACTAGTCGATATCCTAGCAGGATCTTCTGATACGTTCGCTAGAATAACAAGTTAGCAAGGACTACTTATCTTCTGACCTCATAGTTTAGATCGATTTGGGGTTAAGGTGTTCACGGATAGGCCATACCAATTTTAAGTTAATTCCCACCTTGATAACTTTCTAGGGTTGTCATGCTTAGGGTTTAGGTTCTTCCTTTCCCAAATAGTTGATCCATTGAGTAACCTTACAAAGAAGTTAATAAATCATATCTTCACTTGCTAATCCCCTATAGAGGGATTAGCTCCTCATGGTTTTCATAAACAATATAGAATTGATATAAAGTGTAAACATGATAGTTGAATCAAAAATATAAATTTTAAGAAAAAGGCTAATCTATATTACGAAGAAGAATAAATCCACAGAGTATAATTGCATCCACAAATCAGATTTCTCGAAAGAAAACAAAGAGTAAACTAAAAATAAATCTAAAACCTAAGCAAAGAGAAAAACTAAACTGAAATTTAAAGAGAGATTCAAAACTAAGTAATTGGTGTCCATAACATTTGACAAGTGAGACTATTTATAGATTTTAAGTGGCCATTGTAACAACTCATTTTTAGTTAAATCAAAATAGTGGTTTTGGGACTAAAAATCCAATGAGTAAATTATTATTTTATGGTTATTTTAATGTGTATGGGATGTTAGTAAGGTTGTATTAAAATTTCATTAAGAAATTTTGATGTTTGCATGCTGAATTAAGTGAAAAGGACTAAATCGTAAAAAGTGTAAAAGTAGAGTTCCATTAGTTAAAATGGTCAAATGGCTATGAAACTTTAAAGTAAGAGGACTTAGTTGGTAATTAGACCATTTGTGTGGTTAGTAGACATTCTTGGCTCGGTTAATTTGAAATTTTGAATGTTTTTAAAGGGTAATAAGGTAAATGAGTTAATAAGGTTAAATTAAATAAAACCAAGAATTTCATTCATCTTTTTCAAGTCTCTCCACTGAAATTAGAAGGAAGAAAAGCCATTGCTAGGGTTTCATGGTTCAGGAACTTTAATTACTTGCATGTAAGTGATTTTGATCCTGTTTTTAATGATTTTTATGTTTTCGAGGCCCAATTTAAGCATTAGAAACAAGTCGGGACTAAACCAGGATCTCATAGAATTTTTCAAAAAAATTAAAAATTTTCAAAGGTACAGGGGTCCCACGCCCGTGCGAGTAGGCCGTGTGAGCCACACGGCAAGGTGGCATGCCCATGTTTTGGTCGAGGCCATCTTATACGGAGTAATCGAACTAGGTGCCGTCCCTAGCATTACATCAATACCCAACTCCACTTCTCTAATTGGAGGTAAACCTTACAATTCTTTCGAAAACACATCCAAATATTCACATAAAACATGCACTGGTTCAATTCTCAATTCAGACTCTTTTGTATTCAACACAAAAGCCAAATAAGCCTCACACCCTTTTCTCATATGTTTCTAAGCAGACGTTGAAGAAATCACAATTGGCAACCTATCTGACTCATCTAATTCAACCCAGAGAATTTCACCATCTTCACATTTCAATTCAATAATTTTTTGTCTACAATTTACTACAGCATCATGAATTGTCAACCAATCCATACCAACATAACATCAAATTCATCAAACGGGAACAACATCAAGTCAGCTGGAAAACAATGACCTCTAATCATCAAGGGACATTTCTTGCATACCATATCAACTAATACATGCTTGCCTAATGGGTTTGACACTTTAATCATAAATGCCGTAGACTCAACAGGCATATTCATGCCAGATACCAATTTCATGCACACATACGAATAAGTAGAACTAGGGTCAATCAAGGCAATAATAGTAGTATTATAAAGAGAAAAAGTACCAGTGATCACATTAGGAGAAGATGCGTCCTTACGCACACGTTTGGCATAGGCCCTAGCCGGAGCTCTAGCTCCGAATCTCACTATTGTATCCCTCGCTACACTTTTGCTACGAGTCCCATTACTGGCATTTCTCGAGGTTCTCCCCTTTGTAGCCGTACTACTCGGCCTTATACTCTAAAATTTTTTCTTTCTTGATGATCTCAGGGCAGTCCTTGATATAGTGGTTTTAAGAACCACATCTAAAACAAGATCTGCCATTCATCTTACACTGTAACACCCCTAACCTGTATCCGTCACCAAATTAGGGTTACGAGGCATTATTAGACATAGTACAGTTTAGAACGGTCATTTATTACATTCCTTGCTTTGTAATTTGAACTCATCAGTACACTTATCTTATTCAATTTCGAACTTAAAACTACTATATTACTATCATTGGCATGTTTAAAATTTATTCAAGTATATATAAAAATCATTACACAACAAATACCAGACATATAGCAACTAGTTTTCATAAGCTGAATATCAAACATAACATTTCATAATTTTATGTTTACATATTAAAACCAATTAACATCCATACAAAAATGCAACCTTGATTATTATACATTATGTGTAACAGCCTGGTTTAGACCCTAATCGGAACAGTGGTTTCAAGACCAAAAATTCTAGTTAAAAAAATTAATATTATTTTTGATGTTTATAATATGTGAATTGATATGTGTGAAAATTTCGTGTGAAATTTTTATCGTTTGTGTGCTCGATTTAAGAAAAAAGACTTAATCGCGTAAAATGTAAAAGTAGCTTTCTATATGTTAAAGTGCTTATTTGCTTTTAAGAATTAATTATGGAGCCCTTAAGTGGAAAATTGTCCATTAACTAATAGCATGGCCGGTTTTGGGCTTGAAACATATGGTTTGTTAATTAAATTTATAAGGTTAAAATGGTAATTAGCATATTATAATGTAATAAAATAAAAAAAAATACAAAATGGCCATGCATTCATCTTTTGCAAAGCTGAATCTTTAAAAGAAGTAGAAAGAAAAAGAAAAGCTAGATTCGACACTGATTTTACTTGATTGAGGTATGTTTATTGCTCGATTTTTGATAATTTTTACGTTTTTGAGATCGTAGCTAGCCCATGCTAGAATATTTGAATTTGATGATGTATTCATGAATTTCCATTGTTGATAGCTTGATGATTTTTGTGTTTGATGATGAAAAATAAATATATGTTGTTAGATTGTCAAGTTTAATGAAGTGATTTTTGATAAAAATGTCTATTTAGGACTAAATTGTAAATTTTGCAAATTGAGGGGTCAAAATGTAAAATAAATGAAATATATGGGCTTGTATGGACTAGGGGTAAATTCAACCTAACATGAGTGTAGTCAAATTTTGAAAATTTTGTGTTTTGTGAAATATGGACTAAATTGTGAAAAATGTGAAATATTAGGGGCAAAAGTGTAATTTTCACATTTATGTGTTTTTGGATGAATTTGATTGAATATTTGATTAAATAAGTTTAATTTATTTTAATTTGGATCAAGAAAAGAGAAAATCGGATTTGGATTGGGGGAAATCTAAGGTTGTTGAATAGTTGACCCGGTTTGTTTGTCTTCGTACAAGGTAAGTACATAAGTAAATAAATGTTGTTAAATTCAATTGTATATATATTTTATTTATGCCGAATTGAATTATCACTTGTATATGTATGTTTGAGCCGAATTTGTGTAAGTATGGGAGAAGTATTTACGAGCTTGAATTGATCGAGTTACGACATCTGAAAGTCCCTTACAAACCTTAGGAATAGTTAGGATACGTATGTCATGAAATAGGATTCCGATATGAGATTCATGTAAGACCACGTCTGGGACGTTGGCATCGATTTGTGATTTACGTGTAAGACCCTGTCTGGGACAGTGGCATCGATATGTGATTACATGTAAGACCACGTTTGAGACGTTGGCGTTGTACGAGCTTTTCGACTATTCGAGTATCAATATTAATTTTGAATGGTTCCACGAGAAATATTAAGTAAAGATCGAATGAGAAATCAAGAAAAAAAAAAGGTCAGGTATGTGCTAAGTTAAAATGATTGAAAATCAAGATAAGTGTGTACTTATGATTTATATATGAAAAATGAAATATAAGTGAGAATTATTCATGTTATGAACATATGTACATTCGGCCATTGGCATTATGTGATTTATGTTTACGAGTTAATGATTGAGTTGATAAGCACAATTTGTGTATACAAGGTTAAATTTTGTTTGGGTTCGGTTTGGTTTATTTGAATTATGTACATTACTGAAATGTTTTATTTGCTTATGACTTACTAAGCTATTTAAGCTTACTGTGTGTGTTCGTTCGCTATTTTATAGATTTTGGAAGTTGGTTACGAGCTCAGGTATCGTTAAGTAAATCCATCACACTATCAATCATTATTTCGGTATTACAGAAGTTTAAAACTATGAATGTAACAACCCGATTTAGACCCTAATCGGAATGGTGGTTTCGGGACTATGAATCTGAGTCAAAAAAATATTTCAAAATTATTTTTTGTGTTTATTTTGTGTGAATTTATGCCTGTGAAAATTTCGTGATTTAATTTTGTCGTTTAGGTGTCTAATTTAATAAACAAACTTAATCACATAAAATGAAAATTCAGTGGTTATTTCTAAAAAGGGCTAGATTGCACTTGGCTTTTTAAATGGAAGCCTTAAAGTTGCAATAAGCCCAATATTAAGTGTAGTGGACAGCTAAGGGCATTAAAATGTGATGATATAAAGTTTTAAACTAAGGTTAAAAAGGTAAAATAATGAGAAGTTAATATATATGATATAATATATGGTAATTAAAAATAGGTGTTCATATTAAAAGCCATTTCCAAAACTAAAACAAGAAAGAAAAAGAAAAGAAACGTGGGTTTAGCACTTTCAAGCTTGATTCATGGTAAGTTCTAGCTCAGTTTTTGATAATTTCTATGTTTTTGAGATCGTTGCTTCGAATACTACTAAACCATGCTTCGATTTTTTATTTTGATGAATATTTTGAGTTATGCAATTGTTGATAGCTTGTGATTTTTTTTGTTTGATGATGATAAATGAAACATATGTTTTAGATTAACATGTTTTGTATTGGAGTTTTTGATGATTTTGAGTAATTAGGACTAAATTGCAAAAATAATAATTTGAGGGACTAAAATGTGAAATAAATGAAATATATGGACTTGTATGGTAATGGGTAAGATTTGGCCAAACATGGGTATTTGGAAATTTTGTGTATTTTGTGTTTTGTGCAATAGGGACTAAATTGTAAAAATTGTAAATGTTAGGGGTAAAATGGTAATTTGCCTATTTATGTGTTTTTGGACTAAATTGAATGAAAATATGTTTGAATGAGCTTAATTTTGATATGTTTAGATCAAGAACCAAAGAAATAGAATTTGGACAGGAGAAAAACGAAAGTTGTCGATTAGCAGTCCCATCCCATTTTACGACGTCTGAGGTAAGTTTATAAGAAAATAGCGTGTTAAATTGTAGTTAAATGTAAATATTATATGCTATTATGAAATGTATGAGCATATATAATCTATGGCCGAATATGATTAAGATTGGCTATCACATTTCCGAATTGGTTTCGATTGAGTTACGACGTCCGAAAGCCCCGTATAAACCTTAGGAATAGCTAGGATACATATGACACGACATAGGATTCTGATATATGTGAGTGAGTAAGACCATGGCATCGATTTGTGATTCTGATATGTGTGTTTACGAGTAAGACCTTGTCTGGGACTGTGGCATCGATATGTGGCTACGTGTAAGACCACATCTGGGATGTTGGCATTGTATGATTTATGTGATTATTCGAGTGTCCTATCCAATTCCGAATGGTTCATCGGGTAAAGGCAAATCGTGCACAGATGTGTAATACGAGCTAAATGGGTAGGTATGAATTAACTTGATATCTACTTGAGATAAGGCAAGAAAGTACTATGGATATTTGTTGTAAATCATGTACAATGCAAATGAAGAATTCATATGTATTTGGTATGTGTATTCGGCATGTGAATGAATAATTTGTGTATCATTGAAATGTTACTTAATATGTGCATATATGATTTGGTATATTCATCCACATAGGTATTAATTATACATGAGATGTCATTTGATGATTCTTAAGTCGCAAAAAAGAGTAAATGGATGTATGGTTTTTTATGACTAATTAGTTTAAAAGTTGATTTATAATGTGTTAAATGATTATGTGTATTCGGCTTAGGTGGATAATAGTCTATGAAAAATGCATTATTTATAGAATTTGTAAGTTTAAGGTCAAGCATGGGAATGTTAATGCATTTTGTTTAGTTAATATGAGTCGATTATTATATTGAGTTGTTTATTTGCTTATGACTTACTAAGCTAAGTTAGCTTACTCTGTGTGTACTTATTTACCCTGTTTTATAGATTTTGGAACAAGTTACAAGCTCGGGGATCGTCAGCAAAGCTCAACACACTATCAGCTATTTTGGTACCCTTATAAGTCAAACTTGAATTATGGCATGTATAGGCTGAAATGTGTTTTGAAATGATGGATTTTGGTTTTGTATAATTTGATCTTTTATGTTTGAATTCAATTATATTTAGTTTGGTTTGTGTTTATTTTGATTATGAAATTAGGTGCTATGGCTGAATGATGTTCATGCTAGGTGTTTTAGGTTTTGGAAATGGTAAATAATTTTGGGTAAGTACAAGGTTGATTCGGCTATGGTAAGCATAAAGTAAAATATATGTAAATGTGTGGTTGTATTTTATATTACTTGGCGTAACAGGTTGTTGGCTAAATTCGAACTTGATATGAGTTTGTTTTGGAAAGGTTATTACATGACATATAAGGTATATGTTTTCATTATATGTCTATTTGCGTATAATGCCTTACCTTAGTGAATACAATTTTTTTGATAAGTTAGTTTGAATATTATTACCATAATGTATATGAAACTTCGTTTATAAAACGAAATTATGTGAGATAGTTATAATCCGTTTGTAATTTGATAATTGCATGTTTAAATGTTTATTGAATATGATGAATTGACTTAATATATTTGATACATAGTATGAAATGTTTACGTCCTGTATATGTCTATATGTGGGAAATGTTTCGAAATTATAGAAATAATCTTCTTTAGTAAATAATTAATTTCGGTCTACTAGTTGAGTTATGCCTGCGTGTTTATTTTTTGGATGAGTTTAAGCTGTTTAAATTGGGTTGTAATAGATAATTAATGTTTGATCCAATAGTGACAAGTTGGGTAAGTTATATGGAATCATTAATTTATTTTATTATGTAATTCGGTAAATATGGTTAACATAGATGGTTATAGTATGTTATAATCAACTGTAGCATGTTAAATGTTAGAATATTTTATTATATAATATTTATATTGAATTAAACAATTGTAGTATATAGAATTGTAAGTTAATTGATTTGAAACGTGAATGAGTAATAGTTAAGAACGAACTTGTCTTGGCTAAATGCATAGAAGGATGACTAGGCGAGTAAAGGCATGTGCAACAATAAATTATAATAATTATATGTGTTTTATGTGATGAATAAGTGTTTAACTTAAAATAAAATGGATGCCAAATTTCCTTTGTTTTTTATCAAATGAGAATAAGAAGTACATTTTGCGTAATCCAATTGTGTATGGTTATAGTATATTTAGCCCTGTAGTATTAGTAATGAAATTGGCTATTGAAATTATTTTTTTAAAAAAAAAAGTTAATACAAGTGTGAGTATGTGATAGTTTGAAATTGTGTTTTTGATTGATAATATCTCGTAACCCTAATCCAGCGACGGATATGGGTTAAGGGTGTTACATTTTATTGGGATAAGAGCTACGGTTTAATCGGTTCTAGGACTAACGTAGCGCGTGTGGTTTAGCTATACATGCCATAGTTATATTCTGCGATAGTGTGATGACTTTTGACATTTGAAATGTGTTTTCATATAGTAAATGGATCTCGACAGAGCTGTAGCTGATGATGTCGAGAGTGTAGCGCCTGCTCCTGTGCAAGGGACAGCGCCGGTTGATTCTCGACTGATTCCTAGTAACCAAGAAGGGCAGGCTAGACAAGCCTTTTATCAAATGATGAATGACTTGTTTACTCAATATATTCAGACTAACCTAGCTGCCCAACAACCTCCACCCCCTATTGATCGATCTTCTATGCCTGCTATACCACAAGTAAGTGATCCGTTGAGATTGTATAAGCCTCCTCTTGATAAAATCAGAAAACATGGGGCCGAAGAGTTTAAAGCTACGGATGATGATGATGCTGAGCGGGATGAGTTTTGGCTTGATAATACTATCCGTGTGTTAGATGAGCTATCCTGTACCCCAGATGAATGTTTGAAGTGTGCCATATCTTTGCTTCGAGACATAGCATATCACTGGTGGAATTCCCTAGTATCAGTGGTTCCGATTGAGCGAGTGACCTGGGAATTCTTTCAGGCAGAGTTCCGTAAGAAGTATACTAGCCAAAGATTTATTGATCAAAAACGAAAAGAATTTTTGGAGCTGAACAGGGTCGGATGACCGTAACAGAGTATGAGCGGAAATTCGTGAGACTCAATCGGTATGCCCGAGAGTGTGTTTCTACTAAAGCCATAATGTATAAAATATTTGAAGATGTATTGAATGAAGACATTAAATTGTTAGTTGGCATACTCGAGATAAAAGAGTTTGTGGTACTTGTTGAGCGAGCCTGTAAAGTTGAAGAACTCAGGAAAGAGAAAAAGAAAGCTGATTTTGAAGCTAGAGACTCACGTAAAAGATCATTCAGCAGGTCAGTCCAGTCGGCACCAAAGAAGTTTCGAGATGATTTCAGTTGTTCGAAAGCCACTTCGAGTTATTCTCGACGTGACTAGAACAGACAACCAGTGAGTTCGAGAGCTACCTCAGTAGCCAGTGTGGGTAATGTTAGATCAAATCAGCCCGAGCGTAAACACTGTGATAAATGACATCTCGACAGTTGCAGATTACATGATCAAGCCTATTTTAAATGTGGATCGACAGATCATTATATTCGAGATTGCTTAGGGTTAGCTGAAGAAAATCCAGAGCAGAATATGAGATCAGGTAATACTGCGGCTCGGGGTAGACCATCAAGAAATGCGGGTAATGCAAATGGCAGTCAAAGAGGAAATAAAGATACAACAGTCAGATCTTGGGCTCGTGCTCCTGCCAGAGCCTATGGCATTCACGTGCGAGAGGAGGCTTCATCCCCAGATGTTATTACTGGTACATTCACTCTTTATGATACTAATGTAATTGTATTGATTGATCTTGGTTCTACTCATTCTTATGTGTGTGAGACATTAGTATTCAGCAAGACTCTACCTGTTGAGTCTACTAAGTTTGTAATTAGAGTGTCAAACCCTTTGGGCCGGTCTGTTATGGTTGACAAAGTGTGTAAGAATTGTCCCTTGATGGTTCGAGATCTGTGCTTTTCGGCTGATTTGATGTTGCTACCATTTGATGAGTTCGACATAATTATGGGTATGGATTGGATGAGTTTACATGATGCTGTCATGAACTGTAAGAGAAAGACCATTGATCTTCGGAGTCAGAATGAAGAGGTTACTCGGATTGAATCTAGTGATTTGTATGGTTTACCAATAGTAATTTCTTTGATGCTAGCTCAGAAATATATGAGGAAAAGGTGTGAAGCTTATTTTGCCTACGTGCTCGACAGTAAAGTGGCTAAAAGAAACATTGAATCAGTACCTGTTGTGTGCGAGTATCTGGATGTGTTTCCTGAAGAACTACCAGGTTTGCCACCTATTTGAGAGGTAGAGTTTGGTATTGAGTTAATTCCAGGGAAACTCCGATATCCATAGCTCCGTGCAAAATGGCACCTATAAATTAAAAGAATTGAAAGCTCAATTGCAAGAATAGACAGATAGAGGTTTTGCGCGACCGAGTTTTTCTCCATGGGGTGCACCTGTGTTGTTTGTGAAAATAAAGATGGAACTATGATAATGTGCATCGATTATAGACAGCTTAATAAGGTGACTATAAAGAATAAATATCCTTTGCCACATATTGGCGATCTGTTTGACCAACTGAAAGGGGCTACAGTATTTTTGAAGATAGATTTGAGATTAGGCTACTATCAGTTGTGAGTTAAAGATTCAGATGTGCCCAAAGACTGCTTTCAGAACGAGGTACGGACACTATGAGTTTTTGGTTATGCCATTTGGACTCACTAATGCACCTGTTATTTTCATGGATTTGATGAATCAATCTTTAGACCGTATCTGGACCGATTTGTGGTTGTGTTTATAGATAACATTTTGATCTACTCTTGTGATGAAGCTGAACATGCTGAACATTTAAGACTTGTGTTGTAGACTTTGTGAGATAAGCAATTTTATGTGAAATTCAGTAAATGTGAGTTCAGGTTAAGTGAAGTCAGCTTTCTGGGTCATGTGGTATCAGCATTGGGCATTCGAGTTGGTCCAAGCAAAATTTTAGCTATACTTGATTGGAAACCTCCAAAGAATGTTTCTGAAGTCCAAATTTTTCTAGGACTTGCTGGTTATTACAAACGGTTCGTGAAAGGTTTTTCAATGATTGCAGCTCCGATGACAAAGTTATTGCAGAAAGATGTTAAGTTCGAGTGGTTAAAGAAGTGCTAGAAAAGTTTTAATCAGTTAAAAGCTCTTTTGATCGAAGCTCCAGTGCTAGTTCAACTAGAATCGGGTAAAGAATTTGTTATCTATAGTGATGCATCTTTAAATGGTTTGGGTTGTGTTCTAATGCAAGAAGGCAAAGTTATAGCTTATGCCTCTAGACAGTTGAAGCCACATGAAAAAACTATCCGACACACGACCTAGAATTGGCAGCCATTGTGTTTGCATTAAAAATTTGGCGTCACTATCTTTTCGGTGAAAAATGTCATGTTTATTCTGATCATAAAAGCCTAAAATACTTGATGACTCAGAAAGATCTAAATTTGAGACAATGTTGATGGTTGGAATTGCTAAAAGACTACGAGCTTGTGATTGACTATCATCCGGGAAAGGCTAATGTTGTTGCTGATGCTTTAAGCCGAAAATCACTGTTTGCTTTGTGTGCAATGAATGCGTATATGGCCATGTCTGATAATGGTTCGATAGTAGCTGAATTGAAAGCAAGACCGTTATTTATTCAACAAATTTGTGATGCCAAGAAGGTTGATAATGAGTTGATCGCAAAACGAGCTCAGTCTGAGACGGATTCAAATTCAGAATTCAGAGTTGGTGCTAATGATTGTTTGAGATTCAGAGACCGAATATGCGTTTTGAGGAATTTAGAGTTGATACAGATGTTTTTGAAAGAATCTCATAGCAGTCGGTTATCTGTTCATCCAGGAAGTATAAAAATGTATAATGAGCTGAAACAGCTTTATTGGTGGCATGGTATGAAATGAGACATTTCTGACTTTGTTGCAAGGTGTTTAGTCTGTCAACAAGTAAAAGCTGAACATTAGGTGCCTTCAGGATTACTTCAACCTATTATGATACCTAAGTAAAAGTGGGATAGAGTCACGATGAATTTTGTATCTGGTTTACCGTTAACACTGAGCAGGAAAGATGTAATCTGGGTTGTTGTTGATATATTGACTAAATCGGATCATTTTGTTCTGGTACGTACAGACTACTCACTTGATAAGCTAGCTGAATTGTATGTTTCTCAGATTGTGAGATTACATGGTGTGCATATATCTATTGTTTCGGATAGAGATCCAAGATTTACATCGCGGTTTTGGAAGAAACTGCAAGATGCACTAGGTATGAAATTACATTTCAGTACTGTTTTCCATCTGCAAACAGATAACCAGTCTGAGTGAATTATTCAGATACTTGAGGATATGTTGAGATGTTGTATTCTTGAGTTTGAAGGTACATGGAAACGATACCTACCTCTGATTGAATTTGCATATAATAATAGCTTTCAATCAAGTATCAAAATGGCAACTTATGAAGCTTTGTATGGTCGTAAATGTTGTACACCGTTTATACTGGACTGAGCTCAGTGAAAATAAGATACCCGGGGTCGATTTGATTAGAGAAACTGAACAGAAAGTGGAAGTGATCCGTGAAAGTCTGAAAGCAACGTCAGATCGACAGAAATCTTATGCAGACTTGAAACGTAAAGATATAGAGTTTCAGATCTGAGATAAAGTCTTCTTGAAAGTCTCACCATGGAAGAAAATACTCAGATTCAGTCGTAAAGGCAAATTGAGTTTGAGGTTTATTGGGCCGTATGAGGTTATAGAGCGTATCGGGTCGATTGCTTACAAACTATTGTTGCCATCTGAGTTAGAAAAAATCCACAATGTATTCCATGTTTTGATGCTTCGTAGATATCTATTTGATCCTTCACATGTGATTAGTCCGTCTGAGATTGAGATTAAACCCAATATGACGTACGAGGAAGAACCAATTTGTATTCTGGCTCATGAGATTAAAGAGTTACGAAATAAGAAGATTTCATTAGTTAAAGTATTGTGACATAAACACGATGTTGAGAAAGCAATGGATGCAATGAAAGAACACTATCCGAACCTATTCACCGGTAAGATTTTTGGGGACGAAAATCCCTAAGGGGGAGAGTTGTAACAGCCTGATTTAGACCCTAATCGGAACGGTGGTTTCGGGACCACGAATCCGAGTCAAAAAAATATTTCAAAATTATATTTTGTGTTTATTTTGTGTGAATTTATGTCTGTGAAAATTTCGTGATTTAATTTTGTCGTTTAGGTGTCCGATTTAATAAAAGGACTTAGTCGCGTAAAATGAAAATTCAGTGGTTATTTCTAAAAAGGGCTAGATTACACTTGGCTTTTTAAATGGAAGCCTTAAAGTTGCAATAAGCCCAATATTAAGTGTAGTGGACAGCTAAGGACATTAAAATGTGATAATATAAAGTTTTAAACTAAGGTTAAAAAGGTAAAATAATGATAAGTTAATATATATGATATAATATATGATAATTAAAAATAGGTGTTCATATTATAAGCCATTGCCGAAACTAAAACAAGAAAGAAAAAGAAAAGAAACTTAGGTTTTGGCACTTTCAAGCTTGATTCAAGGTAAGTTCTAGCTGGGTTTTTGATAATTTCTATGTTTTTGAGATCGTTGCTTCGAATACTACTAAACCCATGCTTTAATTTTTGATTTTGATGAATATTTTGAGTTATGCCATTGTTGATAGCTTCTGATTTTTGTTGTTTGATGATGATAAATGAAAGATATGTCTTAGATTAACATATTTTATATTGGAGTTTTTGATGATTTTGAGTAATTAGGACTAAATTGCAAAAACAATAATTTGAGGGACTAAAATGTGAAATAAATAAAATATATGGACTTGTGTGGTAATGGATAAGATTCGGCCAAACATGGGTATTTGGAAATTTTGTGTATTTTGTGTTTTGTGCAATAGGGACTAAATTGTAAAAATTGTAAATGACAGGGGTAAAATGATAATTTTCCTATTTATGTGTTTTTGGACTAAATTGAATGAAAATATGTTTGAATGAGCTTAATTTGAATATGTTTAGATCAAGAACCAAAGAAATCGGATTTGGACTGGGGAAAAACGAAAGTTGTCGATTAGCAGCCCCGTCCCATTTTACAACGTCCGAGGTAAGTTTATAAGCAAATAGACGTGTTAAATTGTAGTTAAATGTAAATATTATATGCTGTTATGAAATGTATGAACATATATAAGCTATGGCCGAATATGATTAAGCTTAGCTATCACATTTCCGAATTGGTTTCGACCGAGTTATGACGTCCGAAAGCCCCGTATAAAACTTAGGAATAGCTAGGATACATATGTCATGACATAGGATTTTGATATATGTGAGCGAGTAAGACCATGGCATTGATTTGTGATTCCGATATGTGTGTTTACGAGTAAGACCCTGTTTGGGACCGTGGCATCGATATGTGGCTACATGTAAGACCACGTCTGGGACGTTGGCATTGTATGATTTATGTGATTATCCGAGTGTCCTATCCAGTTCCGAATGGTTCATCGGATAAAGGTAAATCGTGCACGGATGTGTAATATGAGCTAAATGGCCAGGTATGAATTAACTTGATATCTACTTGAGATAAGGTAAGAAAGTACTATGGATATTTGTTGTAAATCATGTACAATGCAAATGAAGAATTCATATGTATTTGGTATGTGTATTCGGCTTGTGAATGAATAATTTGTGTATCATTGAAATGTTACTTAATTTATGCATATATGATTTGGTATATTCAGCCACATAGGTATTAATTATACATGAGATGTCATTTGATGATTCTTAAGTTGCATAAAAGAGTAAATGGATGTATGGTTTTTTATGACTAATTAGTTTAGAAGTTGATTTATAATGTGTTAAATGGTTATGTGTGTCTTCGGCTTAGGTGGATAATAGTCTACGAGAAATGCATTATTTATAGAATTCGTAAGTTTGAGGTCAAGCATGGGAATGTTAATGCATTTTGTTTAGTTAATATGAGTCGATTATTATATTTAGTTGTTTATTTGCTTATGACTTACTAAGCTAAGTTAGCTTACTCTGTGTGTACTTATCTACCCTGTTTTATAGATTTTGGAACAAGTTACAAGCTCGGGGATCGTCAGCAAAGCTCAACACACTATCAACTATTTTGGTACCTTTATAAGTCAAACTTGAATTATGGCATGTATAGGCTGAAATGTGTTTTGAAATGATGGATTTTGGTTTTGTATAAATTGAGCCATGCGAAAATGGCTTTGATCTTTTATGTTTGAATTCAGTTATATTTAGTTTGGTTTGTGTTTATTTTGATTATGAAATTAAGAACTATGACTAAATGATGTTCATGCTAGGTGTTTTAGGTTTTGGAAATGGTAAATAATTTTGGGTAAGTATAAGTTTGATTCAACTATGGTAAGCATAAAGTAAAATATATGTGAATGTGTGGTTGTATTAGGATAATATGTTATATATGACATGGCATAACAGGTTGTTGGCGAAATTCAAACATGATATGAGTTTGTTTTGGTAAGGTTATTACATTACATAGAAGGTGTATGTTTTGATTAGATGTCTATTTGGGTATAATGCCTTACCCTAGTGAATACAATTTTTATTATAAGTTAGTTTGAAGATTATTACCATAATGTATATGAAACTTCGGTTATAAAACGAAATTATGTGAGATAGTTATAATCAAATTGTAATTTGATAATTGCTTGTTTAAATGTTTATTGAATATGATGAATTGACTTAATAAATTTGATACATAGTATGAAATGTTTACATCCTGCATATGTCTATATGTGGGAAATGTTTCGAAATTATAGAAATAATCTTCTTTAGTAAATAATTAATTTCGATTAACTAGTTGAGTTATGCACCATGTTTTTGTTTTGGATGAGTTTAAGCTGTTTAAATTGGGTTGTAATAGATAATTAATGTTTGATCCAATAGTGACAAGTTGGGTATGTTATATGGAATCATTAATTTATTTTATTATGTAATTCGGTAAATATGGTTAACATAGGTGGTTATAGTATGTTATAATCAACTATAGCATGTTAAATGTTAGAATATTTTGTTATATAATATGTATATTGAATTAAACAATTGTAGTATATAGAATTGTAAGTTAATTGATTTGAAACGTGAATGAGTAATAGTTAAGAACGAACTTGTCTTGGCTAAATGCATAGAAGGATGACTAGGCGAGTAAAGGCATGTGCAACAATAAATTATAATAATTATATGTGTTTTATGTGATGAATAAGTGTTTAACTTAAAATAAAATGGATGCCAAATTTCCTTTGATTTTTATCAAATGATAATAAGTATTACATTTTGCGTAATCTAATTGTGTGTGGTTACAGTATAAGACTAAGGTGTTATGAAATCTGTACATCTGCATGTATTATGTGTTTGAATTAAAAGTATATTCAGCCCTGTAGTATTAGTAATAAAATTGGCTATTGAAATTATTTTTTTTAAAAGTTAATACAAGTGTGAGTATGTGATCGTTTGAAATTGTGTTTTTGATTGATAATATCTCGTAACCCTAATCCGGCGACGGATATAGGTTAGGGGTGTTACAATGAACTTATGGCATGTATAGGCTAGCCTTTGTGTTAGTTTATTTTGAATGTGTATATATTTAGCCATGCGAAAATGACTTAATCTTGATATTAATGCTTATATGCATTCGGTTATGGCATAGGCTTGTTGATAAAGTATATTTTATGGTGTATATATGTGTGGTATTTGGCTATATGGTTCGATTTGATTACTAGGTTAGTTGATGATTTAGTAATTTGACATGGTATAAGTATATTTTGGTAAGTATATTCCATGACATGTTTGAATGGTGATTTGGTTATATGTTTTAGTCGAGTATTAATTTGAATGACCTATAAATTAGTCATGGCGATAAACTTAATATATGACATATATGTTGTGGTGTTTGATCATATAGCAATAAGAAATGTTCAATATGATGTTTATATATATCAGCTTTATAAGTGACGTATTGGTTTATTACAATGTATATAGAATTTATATGATTCTTGTGGTAAATTTTACTAGCCGAATTGATAAGAAGCAAGTTGGTCTTTTGTTATATTTTGGTATAATTCATAGTATATGTAATTAACATGATTTGATTCAACATTTGTACATATAAATTAGAATGAATTGGTTTGATTTCATGATTATATTATAAACATGTTGTATTGGTTATATGACTTGTTAATAAGTGAATTAAATGCAATATTACATTCGGGTAGTAATAGGTTTAGTTAATAAATTATGCCTATAAAGTCAATGGTTGTGAAATGATCAACTTTGTTATGATTAGAAAATGGTTTATTTAAGCTTGTAGTTGAATAGCATAATTTGTACTATATATGTGGCTAACCTTAATAGCCGAATAAGTAAGGATTGGATTTGTTAAGTGTGTTTGAACTTTGAAATGATGATTAGTTAATAGAATGAAATATGAAGTTTAGGTATATTAACATATATGTGAATTAGGTGTACATTGGAATGTTATTTGTGTTCAAATATTAAATGTGGCTTTTGTTTTTAGGGTAAAATGCGCACTATATATATATATGCATCAATAGTATGTTCGGCCATGTTGTAATGTTACTAAAGTCGCACATGTGATTGCATAACAATTAATATAATATGGTTCAAATGGTTTTGCTATGTGCTTGTGCTGAAGTTATGAAAATGATATATGATGGAATGTGTTTTAAGTATACAAGTGCCATTAATATTATAGTTATGTGTTTGGAACATTTATATGTATTAAGTACATGTAACATGGCTTTGTTGCACATTAATTAATTCAAATATGTGGTTATTTAGATGATATTAATATGGTTGAATTTTGAAGCATAGTTTGTATATGTATTATAAGTAAGTATTAGATGATAGAATTTGAAATTGTATTAAAGTTTCGAAATTTACTAGTTGAAATAAATGTTTTATTGTGGATGAATTACAAAGTATAGAATGTAATGAGTGTATGTTTGAGTTGTAATATGTCAGGTAATGCCTTGTAACCCTACTCCAGCAACGGATACGGGTTAGGGGTGTTACATTTGATTGGTATTAGAGTTACGATTTAGTCGATTCTATGACTAATGTAACACGTATGAGTCTAGTTATACATGCCATATTTATAAATTGCGATAATGTGATGATTCCTGACAATTAAAATGTGTTTTTGTATAGGAAATGGATCCCGATTGAGTCGTAGTTGTTGACGTGGAAAGTAATGCGCCCGCTCCTGCTCAAGGGGCAGCGTCGGCTGATTCTAGGCCAATTCTGAGTAGCCACGAGGGAGAGGCTAAACAAGCCTTCTTCCAGATGATGAACGAAGGGTTCACACAGTATATCTGGACAAATCCGGCTATTCAACAATGCCCACCCCTGCCTAATCCTCCTTAGATACCCATGGCACCTCAAGTTATTGATCCGATGAGATTAAATAAGCCATTTGTTGATAAAATTAGAAAACATAGAGCTGAAGAATTCAGAGCCATTGTTGATGATGATGCTGAGCAAGTTGAATTCTGGCTTGATAATACTATTCGTGTTTTTGAGGAGTTATTCTATGCCCTTAACAAGTGTATAAAATGTGTTGTATCATTACTTCGAGATTCTACGTATCATTGGTGGAATACATTGATATTAGTAGTTCCGAAAGAACGAGTGACCTGGGAGTTCTTTCAAACTGAATTCCGTAAGAAATACATCAATTAGAGATTCATTGATCAAAAACACATAGAATTCCTCTAGTTGAAATAGGATCGTATGACCATAACAGAATATGAACAGGAATTTGTAAGACTCAGTAGACATGCTCGGGAATGTGTTTCGACTAAAGCTATAATGTGTAAAAGATTTGAAGATGGGTTGAATGAAGACATTAAGCTGTTAGTCAGGATACTTGAAATAAAAGAGTTCATTGTACTAGTCGAGCAAGCATGCAAAGCCGAAGAGCTCGAGAAAAAGGAAAGAAAAGCTGACTTTGAAGCTAGAGGATTCATGAAAAAGATCATCGGGTAAAACATTTCAGTCGGCATCAAAGAAATTTCGAGATGACTTTAGCCGTTCAAAGGCTACTGTGGGCTATTCTAGACGTGATCGAGATAGACTACCTGTGAGTTCAAGAGCTACCTCAGTAGATAGTGTTGATAACATCCGACCGAACCAACTTGAGTGCAAATATTGTGGTAAATGACATCCTGAAAGTTGTAGATTGAATGATCAGGATTGTTTTAAATATGGATCGATGGAGCACTTCATTCGTGAATGCCTTGAGTTGGTTGAGCAAGACATGAAACAGAATACGAGGCCGAGTAACACGACAGATTGAGGTAGACCACCCCAAAATACGGGTAATATGAGTGGCAGTCAGAGGGATCTAAAGATACAGCTGTTAGATCTGAGGCTCACACACCTACCAGAGCTTATGCTATCTACGCTCGTGAAGAAGCTTCGTCTCCAGATGTGATTTCTGGTACTTTCACTCTCTATGACACTAGTGTTGTTGCATTGATTGATCCTAAATCGACTCATTCTTATATATGTGAAACTTTAGTATCCAGTAAGACTCTGCTTGTTGATAAAATATGTAAGAATTATCCGCTGATGATTTCAGATTCATGTTTTCTGGTTGATTTAATGTTGTTGCCATTCGACGAGTTTGATATAACTCTAGGTATGGATTAGCTAACATTGCATGATGCTATTGTGAACTGCAAACGGAAGATTATTGATTTGTGATGCCAGAATGATGGGATTATTCGGATTAAGTCTAATGATTTGAATGGTTTACTGGTAGTGATACCTTCGATGTTAGCTCGGAAATATGTGAGAAAGGGTTGTAAAGCTTACTTTTCCTATGTGCTCGACTCTAAAGTGACCGAAAAGACGATTGAATTAGTACCAGTTATGTGTGAGTATCCAGATGTGTTTCCTGAAGAATTACCAGGTCTGCCACCGATTCGAGAAGTAGAGTTTGGCATTGAGCTAGTGTCAGGGACAACTCCAATTTCGATAGCTCCATACAAAATGGCACCGATTGAATTAAAGGAGTTGAAAGCTCAGTTGTAAGAATTGACTGATAGAGGCTTTTCGCGATTGAGTTTCTCTCCATGTGGTGCACCGATTTTGTTTGTGAAAAAGAAATATAGAACTATGAGAATGTGCATCGACTACCAACAGCTCAATAAGGTGACTATAAAGAATAAATATCCTTTGCCACGAATAGAGGATTGTTCGATCATTTGAAAGGGGCTACAGTGTTTTCAAAGATAGACTTGACATCGGGTTATTATCAGTTGTGAGTTAAAGATTCCGATGTGTCGAAAACTGCTTTCCGAACGAGGAACGGACACTATGAGTTTCTGGTTATGCCTTTCGGACTTACTAATGCACTTGCTGCTTTTATGGATTTAATGAATCAAATCTTCAGACAATATTTGGATCGATTTGTGGTTGTGTTTATAGATGACATTTTGATATATTCCTTTAATGAATCTGAGCATGCCGGACATTTGAGAATTCTGCTACAGACTTTGTGTGATAAACATTTGTATGCGAAGATCAGTAAATGTGAGTTCTGGTTGCGTGAAGTTGGTTTCTTGGGAAATGTTGTATCAGCATCGGGTATTCGGGTTGATCCGAGTAAAATTTCAACAATACTAGATTGGAAACCTCCGAGAAATTTTTCTAAAGCCCAAAGTTTTTTGGGACTTGCTGGATATTACAGACGATTTGTAAAACGTTTTTCAATGATTGCAAACCCGATGACGAGATTACTTCAGAAAGATGTTATGTTCGAATGGTCAGAAAAGTGCCAAAAAAGTTTTGATCAATTGAAAGCTTTGTTGACTGAAGCTCCAGTGTTAGTTCAGCCAGTATCGGGTAAAGAATTCATAATCTCTAGTGATGCAACTTTGAATTGTTTGGGCTATGTTTTGATGCAGGAAGGTAAAGTTATAGCATATGCCTTGAGACAGTTAAAGCCGCACGAAAAGAACTATCCGATGCATGATTTGGAATTGGCAGCTATTGTATTTGTAGCACCCTAAACCCGACCTAGACGTTATGATCGAATCTGCGATGCCACATTGAAGTGTGATTTGAAAAGCATCGTTCTGCTGCAAAATCTGTACTATATAATTTGTAGTTAAAAACTCAAGTGGTTTAGCAAAAATTTTAATCACTATAGATTGCTATTGCGCTTTAAAAACAATGTTTGCTTGCAGCAACTTTGAAAGTATGTTGCAAAGGCGTGATGTTTTGAAAGCATTTAATCTTTTGAAAAACTGTGACCTACTTCTAACAGACATGGTCCAAGATAAATAAAACCCAAATCAAAAGTAAAACTTTAAAAAGGCATTATTACATAACAAATACCCCAAACTAAATTACTTATAAAATTGAAGTTAAAAAGTGAAAACAAGTGCGATTGTGTGGCCACCGTCAAGTCCTTCGTAGCACCGTCCCGCCTAAGGATTACCTACGCAGAGAAGCAGTAGGGTGAGTTTACGTAAACTCAGTGTGTAATCCCTTATTAAACAAACAATCAGTCATACAATAGGAAAATACCGTCTGGCCTTAAGCCCGTTTCAGTAACAATCTAGTAACAGTTAGGGCCTAAGCCTGATAGAGTATCAGTAGTAGTGTCGACCTTAGCCTATTATAGTAACAGTAATAGAAATGCAATCAGAAGTCCTACCAATCCATGCTCTACATTCCACTCCGTCCAGCCCTACACTCTATGTGGGGATAAAATCGACCCACCCATCCCTACATTCCAAAATATAGCACCTGTAACACCCCGTGCCCGAGACCGTTGCCGGAGTCGAACACGAGGTGCTGACCGACTTAGTTCATTTACTTGCACAGTTCATTTTAAAAATTTCCAGACAGCTGGCTAACTGTGTCACTGTCACCTTAAAAATCATATCTTGAGTTCCACAACTTGAAACTTAGTTTCGTGATTTTTACCTGAAACTAGACTCATATATGCATCTACAATTTGTTTTCTATAATTTTTGGTCGGGCCAATTAGTACAATTTATTAGTTAAAGTCTCCCATGTTACAGGGATCAACTGCACTGACCTTCGCGCATTACGAATTGGATATCTCCCTGTACAGGGCTTCAATACTGATGCCGTTTGTTTCTATAGAAACTAGACTCAAAGAGGAATCTATAAATATATGGAATGACTCCTAATTATCTTTGGTTAATTTATAATGAATTTTCAAAGTCGGAACAGGGAATCCAGAAACCGTTCTGGCCCTGTTTCACGAAAACCTAAATATATCTTAACATACAACTCATATGACCGTTTTGTTTCGTCCATATGAAAGTAGATTCATCAAGGTTCATTTACATAATTTATTCACTATTTAATTGCATTCCTACTATTTTTAGTGATTTTTCACATCCACATCGCTGCTGCTGTCAGCATCTGCCTTTAAGGTAGACTTTACCTATTTCATAGTTTCCATGATTCAATTAGCCCCTTTTTTTTGCATACATAGCACAAAGTATAATCATGATTAACCATTCCAATGGCTAATCATTTCCAAACATTTCCATACCTCTTAGTGATCAACATACAAAACGATTATAGTACTATGCGAAAAACGTATATAAGCCATTTTCGCATGGCTATCCAAATTTACACAAAATCCATGGGTACATGACCAACAACAAGAAGGGTAGTCCTATACATGCCATTTCAAAGTTCAACCAAAATTGTACCAAAAGGGGGCTTTGATAGTGTGGGAGACTTCGACTTCCAAAAATCCCGAGTCCGATAGCTGACGAGCCAAAATCTATAAAACAGAGAAACAAAGAAACGGAGTAAGCAATTTATGCTTAGTAAGTTTTGAGTAAGGGATTCCAGCACAACAAAAGTATAGCATTCATACAGCTAAATGGATAATTTCATATGCACAAATTCTCAATATCATACTTACTTCACATTACCAACCCTTATGTTCATACACAAAAGATCAACTTAGCCAAAGGCCGGTAGCTCATTTATCGACTGAGCGAATACAGATTTGTAAGGGATCAACTAATTCAAAGCACACACGAAACATACCTCATCGCTGGGATTTTACGAGCGTATTAATTTAAATTTTTACAGTAAGATCGCTCGTTCCCAAATCAAGCATCTTCGGGGTTTAGCCGGATATAACCACTCGCACAAGGCCTTCGGGTCTTAACCCGGATATGGTCACTAGCATAAATGCCTTCGGGACTTAGCCCGGATATAGTCGCTAGCACAAATGCCTTCGGATCTTAGTCCGGATCTAGTCGCTTAGCACAAAAGCCTTCGGGACTTAGCCCGGATATAGTCACTTAGCACAAAAGCCTTCGGGACTTAGCCCGGATATCATTCGAGTAACCATGCACATATATCTATAAATCATGACACATTCATATTTCATTTTCATTACCAAAGCTCAAACACAAGACACTTATCACATTTACAATTTCGGCTCAATAGCCACATACAAGAGCATGATTTTGATTTACTTAAGACATAATCTAATCAAATCATAATTTAAGTCCCATTACTCGAAAACTTACCTCAGATGTTGGCGAACGATTCCGATGGCTATTCGACCACTTTTTCCTTCCCTTTATCGGATTTAGTTCCCCTTTGCTCTTGAGCTTAATTTAACAAATAAATTGATTTAATCATTTGAGCATCGAAAAGAGGAACTCAAGGTACTTGGCCCACATATATCCATTAGACATTAAAGTCACATATGTACAGAATCATGAATCAAACTCAACACATTAGTTAATACTCTCCTTAGCCGAATTTTCTAAGTCAAGATAAAGCCTTCAATATGCTTACCTATGGCCGAACAACACATCAACCTATGTACTCATTCATGTGGCCGATTATGCATGTCTATGTTGAGGCCAATTATATACTCAATACCACACACAAATGGCATACCTTTTACTAACTAATGCATTACATATTATAACTCAATACGCATCCATCATGTACTCCATAACCGAAACACCATCATATGTAAATATATACCTTGAGATATTGTATATGTCATACCAATACGTCATGTGCAAACATATATATATGTGCAAGAGCCGAATCTCAAAGTTGATTATAACTAAACATGAACATAAATTCAAAACACAAATCTTACCTACCATGCAATAAGCATAAATCATACTTATGGATATACCATGGCCGAATACATCACAACACCATACCATTTCAATTTTGGTCATGGTTAAACAAAGAACTTAATGTCTCACTCAAAAATGCTAAAAAGAAAATCCAAGAGTCATCAATCCACCATCACATGTATCATTAACAAGATTCATATTTAGCATGCAATGGCATTAACACAAAATCCACCTAGGCCGAATATCATCCCCATGACATAGCAAAGATTTGAACCATGGGCTAATTAGAACTCAAGCTAGCAACTAAAAACATGCATGAATCTCATGGCACAACCTCAAACATACCTTAATCTAGATACAAGTATGGCCAAACCTCCTCCTAATCCTCTTCCAAACCAAACATGAAGCAAGAACTCCTTCCTTCTTCCTTAGAATTTTCGGCCAAAAGAAATGAAAAAGGATGAACAAAATTTTTTTTTCTTTTCTCCAACTCACGGCAATGGGGGGGGAACACTCACACACATTCCTTTTTTTTTGTTTTCTTCCTTCCATTTCTTATTAGTTTATTGCCCATGCTTCTTATTTTATTTTTCCATTAACACAACATGTTTCATGACATGTTTTGCCCATCATCCCTTGTCATGTCCGGCCACTAGTACTTAAATGGGGGGAAATTGACATGCAAGTCCACCCCTTTGATTACATGCACTATCAGGCCACTTGCATTTGCCTAGCACATTTCTAAATTTTTTCACATAAGTCCTATCAACTAAATTCACATGCAATTAACTAAATCGAAGCTTAAAACTTTCCCACATTTATATTCACATATTTTAGGCAATAATTATCACATTCAAATAATTTGGTGACTCGGTCTAGCGGTCCCGAGACCGTTTTCCGACTAGGGTCACTTTAGGGCTGTCACAGCACCGGTTGTGGCGCTGAACAGTATATGCAGCAGAGCTGCCAGTACAGTACATTTCCTCCAAATATATCAAACCCACCCCCATGCAACATGTCATGTCATAATATCATACGTGTACGCAAAAAAAATGTCATGCTTGAATACAGTTATACAAATCATAGGGGCATATCAGTCATTTTACCTCATAGGGTTATAACAGTCATTTTATCAGTATGGGATCTAAGTATACTTACCAACCTAACAATAGGTCCACAGTCGTCTCGGGCGACCCGTGCAACCTTTAGCAGTCAATCAATAAAAATGGGCCCAAAGTCCATAATACGGCCCATGTGGCCCACAAAGCCCAAAAATGACCATGGCCGTGAAAACCACACAGCCTGGCCCAATAATCTCTACACGTCTGTGTGGTTTACCAGTGTGGGGCCTATGTACCCGTGGGCCCACACAGCCCAAAACGGCTGAAGCCCATGAAATCGCTCATGGTGGCCTCTACGGTAGAACGCCTACGTTTTGTACTTTCGATTCACCACACAAGTGAGTGCACGCTCGTGTAGCGACACTAGTCATGTTTTTCGGCTTTTACAGATTAATGGTTATAGCAGTGTGATTACACACCTGTTTACGAAAACGCGCGAACAACCTACGAGCACCAAACCTACATTCAATCAAGGTATTCTATTAGTTGATTGACAAAGGGGTTAACCACCTCCCTTAATACGATTCCAACTTATCATAATACCTTCCTTTGATTGAACAAAAGTGGCTTAGTCCTCCTAGACTGCTGACTAAGATTGACCACACGTTTCTTGTCGAATATCTGCGTCACCACTGAAATCTATTAGTACAATTGCTAAAACCCGTGAGTCAAATCAACCTATACTAATTAAAACATAAAACCTTCGGCAACACCAAAAGATGCAAGCCAACCAACCCCAGTTGAACACAATAACTACAAACAGGGTTACCTTTGATCGAGAGATGAAGAAAAGGTTTCAACTGCTTTAGTATCACTTGCAACTCCTACACTCCTCGAGAACTAGGAACCAATGAACACCACACAGGAAAAAAGGAGATGAGATTTGGCAATAACAAAAGAAGAGTAATCAGCCTAAACAGTGCAAGAGAGGGGAGACTTAGTAAAAGTTGAGGGAAAACAAAAAGGAGTCAAGTGCTTACCGATTTACCAGAGAATACTTGCAAAAATTAAAACTAAAACAGAGAGATACAGAATTCGGCCAAAGTATCCAGATAATAATTGAGGAAAGAAAAGTATAATCAATCAAAGAGGTAATCAATTGAGCCAGGGAGAAGAAGAAGAGAATTGGTCAAGACTAAGGCTAAAGATCGAAAGGGTCAGAGAGAGAGAAGAAAGAAAGGTATTCGGCAACAAAAGGTATCAAGGGAAAAATGTTGTCAAAGAGTAGAGGGAGAAGAACAAAAAAAAATTAAAATAATCCCCAAAGTGAAAGTACCTGACAGCACTAGCCAAAAAGCAAAAGATATCGAAAAACTTCTTAGCTCAATTAGGTTTCAGAAACAAAGAGTGAGCAGAACCACAATTTGGCAAAACTCGAAATGAAGTGACCAATTACCAACACATAGCCGAATTCCTGAATGGCCAAAGCCCTATTCGGCTACAATTGCTTCACTGTCAAACCCCATGAAATCCTCCTAATATCACTCCACCATTATCTCCTCAACCACTGAATTCAAACTCTCCTCAACCAGCAGTATTTCAGTCAACTTCCACCTCTCACACGGTAAGAGGAGTAAAAATAAAACCCGCATTGAGCATAGCGAGACTCAAACTCAAAACCCTTAATAGCAACAACACGCCTCTATCCCCTAGACCAACAGGCTTTTTATTCCATTTTTTACCCATATTTATTTAAGAAGCCTACTGACTAAAGGCAGGGTTTATTCAAATAAAACAAAATTTTGCACAAGTCAAAGCTCGAACTCAGGACTTCCCAACGTAAGCATGAATTTATGCAACATAACAAACAAAAAATAAATACCTCGATTTTAGGGCGTTACAACTCTACCCCTAAAAGAAATTTTCAGCCTCAAAATTTACCAGGTCAAAACAGATGAGGGTAGTGTTGTTGCATCGCCTCCTCGGGTTCTCGCGTGGTCTCCTCTGAGCTGTGATTATGCCAAAGTACCTTAACCAATGGAATAGACTTCTTTCTTAACACTTTTACATCACGCTCTAGAATCTGAACTGGTTCCTCTCGAAAGTTAGATTGGCCTAACCTCAATCTCCTCAGTCAAAACAACATACGTGGGATCAGAGCGGTAACGCCTCAGCATGGAGACGTGAAACACATCGTGAATTCGGTCCAACTCTGGTGGTAACTCAAGTTGATAGGCAATCGGTGTCACACGTTTAAGTATGCGATAAGGCCCAATGAACCTAGCGCTTAGCTTGCCCTTCCAACCAAACCTAAATACCTTCTTCCATGGCGAGACCTTGAGAAAGACAAAGTCCCCCATAGAATATTCAATTTCCATACGCTTCAAATCTGTATACGACTTCTGTCTGTTAGATGTCGCCTTCAGTCGATCCTGAATCAGTCTATCTTTGTCCTCTGTATCAGAAACCAACTTAGGACCCAGAACACACCGCTCACCTAGCTTAGTCCAATAAGAAGGAGTACGACACCTACGACCATATAATGCCTTGTAAGGTGCCATTTGTATGCTAGACTGACAGCTATTGTTATAAGCAAACTCCACTAGCGGCAAGTAATCCTCCCAACTGCCTCAGAAATCAATCACACAACTCCTTAAAATGTCCTCTAGTCTCTGAATCACCTTCTCTAACTGACCATCTATCAGAGGATGGAAACTAGTACTAAAGTCCAACCTTGTACCCAAAGCCTCGTGCAACTTTTTCCAAAACCAAGACATTAAACGAGGATCTCTATTAGATATTATAGAAACCGATACCCTATGTAGTCTCACTATCTCAGACATATACAGTTTAGCCATCTATATGCTAGACTGGTAGCTATTATTATACGCAAACTCTACTAGAGGCAAGTAGTCCTCCCAACTGCCTCAAAAATCTATTACATAATTCCTTCACATGTCTTTCAGTATCTGGATCACCCTTTCTGACTGACAATCTGTCTGAGGCATTTCTAGAAGGTGTTAGGGGCAACCCACTTATAAAATCCATAGTTACTCTCTCCTACTTCCAAAGTGGAATCTTGGCTGGCTGAAGTAATCTTGAAGGCAATTGATGTTCCATCTTAACCTGCTGGCAAGTTAGGCATTTACTCACAAAGTTGATAACTTCACGCTTAAGACCTATATAACTCATGAAGGTCTCGGTACATCTTATTTCCACCAGGATGCATAGCATAAGGACTAATATGTGCCTCTCGCAGTACAGACTGCCTCAGATTAGTATCTTTTGGTACACAAACTCTCTCACAGAAATAGAGTACCTTTTCACTATTCAGTCTAAAATCTACTATTTCAGAACTCTCAATCTGCTGGAAATGAGGACCTAGTGACTCATCTTCCAACTGTTTACCCTTAATTTGTTTGATCCATATCGGTTTAACTTAGAGTTCAACCAACAAGCTACCATCATCAAATAAACTGAGATGAGCAAACATCGCCCTAGATCAGTCATAGCTTTACGACTCAGCATGTCGGCCACCACATTGGCCTTACCAGGATGGTATTCAATCGAATAGTCATAATCCTTAAGCAGCTCAATCCATCTACGCTACCTAAGATTTAGCTCCTTCTGAGTGAGGAGATACTTAAGGCTCTTGTGATCCGTGTAAATGATACACTTCTCACCATACAGGTAATGCCTCAAAATTTTTAGTGTGAATACCACCACAGCCAACTCCAACTCATGCGTCGGATAATTCGCCTCTTGAATCTTAAGCTGACGAGGTGCATATGCCACCACTTTACCCTTTTGTATCAACACATATCCTAAACTAACATGTGATACATCGCTATAGACAGTGAATTCTTTCCGAAACTTTGGTTGTATTAAGATAGGGGCCTCAGTCAGAACTTTCTTAAGCTTCTCAAAACTTTCTTGTTTCCTATCAATCCAGTTAAACGGCACCCCTTTACGCAACAACTTAGTCAGAGGTGTAGCAATCAACGAAAACCCCTCCACATAACGTCGATAATACCCTGCCAGACTTAGAAAACTTCGAATCTCAGTTACCAACTTGGACTGCTTCCAATCCAGAACAACTTCAATTTTTTGAGGATCAACCCTAATCCCTTCAACAGATACCACATAACCCAGAAAAGTTACCTCTCGTAACCAGAATTCACACTTGCTGAATTTAGCGTACAGTTATTTTTCCCTTAGAATTTGCAGAACCACTCGGAGATGTGCATCATGTTCATCCTCAGTTCTCGAATACACCAGAATGTAATCTATAAACACCACTATGAACTGATCCAGGTAGGGTTGGAACACTCGGTTCATCAAATCCATAAAAGCCACTGGTGCAATCATCAGTCCAAACGGCATCACTAGGAACTTTTAATGACCATATCGAGTCCTAAACGCTATCTTATAAACATCATCCTCTTTGCCTCTTAGCTGATGGTACCCCAATAGGAGATCAATCTTAGAGAAAATTGAAGCTCTTCGGAACAGGTCGAATAGATCGTCAATCCTCGGTATGGGGTACTTGTTCTTAATAGTCAATTTGTTCAGTTTCCGGTAGTTGATGCACATTTGCATGGATCCATCCTTCTTTTTCACAAATAAAATCAGTGCTCCCCACGGAGACACACTAGGGCGGATGAACCCTTGATCCAGTAATTCTTGAATCTGAGCCTTAAGCTCCATTATCTCTTTTGGTGTCATTCTATAAGGGACGATGGACGCCGGAGCTGTACCAGACATGAGCTCAACCCTAAACTCAACTTCACAGTTTGGAGGCAATCGAAGAAACCTTAAAATTTGAAACACCAATTAGGCTAATTACGCCTCACAACCCTTACGAACTAATTTCTCGGCCCTTAGTGCAGAAATCACATTTGGCAGATAATTCCGATGCTCCCCAATTACACCTACCTCATCACCCTCTGCAATTTTTAGTACCACCCGCTTAGCGGCACAATCTAAATTCACTTGATGCTTAACCGGCCAGTTCATGCCTAATATCAAATCAAATTCCCCAAAAGGGGGTTCCATTAAATCTGCCAAAAAGATCCTTCCTTGAACCTCTAATGGTACATCCTTAAACATTTTATTCACTCTCATTGACTATCCTAATGGACTTAACACAGTAACTACACTAGCAGTGTTTTCAACCATTGTACCCAAGTCTCAGACATAGTGCATGTTATATAGGAATGCGTAGACCCAATCTCAATCAATGCAGTATAAGGTACATTATGGATAAAGAAAGTACCCTAATAATATCTGGGACATCTCCGTCCTCTCGGTGATGTGTAGTATAAACCAGTGCCGGATGCCTCGCCTCAGTATGACTGGCACCTTTGCCCGGTGCTCTACGACCATGACCCATACCATTTCTACCTCTGGCCTGACCATGGCCTCTCGGTGGTTGCAGAACACCTCTTGGCGGTTGAGCAGTACCCATACCAGTAGCTTGCATCTGATCGGGCCTCCGTGGACAATCTCTTATACGGTGCTCCATATATCTGCACCTCAAACATGCCTTTAACGTTTTCTAGCACTTGCCCTGATGGCATCTCCCACAATCAGCGCAAGGCTGCAGTTCAAAAGCAGCAACATGGGGCCCAACTCTGACTGGTCCATCAACTCTGGCCTTTTTCTTAGGCCTCTGAAATGAATTTGAGGGCTCTAAATTCGTCTTGTTCCTACCTTTTTCCTTCTCACGGTTTTGGCGCTCAGCGTGCTTCACACCCTCAGCGATTTTCACCTTATCGACCAAAGCAGCAAAATCTCTCTCCCTCTGCGGAGCTATCAAAATCCTTAAACTATCTCTAAGGCCACTCCCAAAATAAACACAGGCTCATATTCAGTTTCTACCATCCCACGTGCATAGAGGCTTAATCACAGAAATTTAGATTCATATTCAAGCATAGATTTATCCTCCTGGGTCAAATTCAGAAACTCTCTCCTCCGGGCATCCACATATTTCCCTTAGAATACAGTTTTGAAAAATTCCTAAGTCAACCGGTCGGGCTAAGTACCTTTTTTCACTGTAAACCACCACTGATAGGCTTCATCTCGTAGCAACGACACTGCACCTTTTAATTTCTACTTTGGGGTGCAGTAGAGGTCATCCATGATCCTTTCTATGGCCTCAATCCAATACTCAGCCGCATTAGGGACAACTCCAACGATACCCCTAAAAATCTCAGCCCCATTAGACCGGAGTCGTTTCGTAACCGACCCACAGCCCACAGTACCCGTATTAGGCCCAGTGACCCTTTCCAAAATTTGTAACATAGCTTGGGACAGTGCGTCGCCCCCAGCTAAATGATCGTGTGACCCCTTCTTAGTCACAGGTGAAGCCGGTGCCTCTCTAGCTTTATTGTTAGACATGTGGCACGATACCAAAGACCTAGCCCGAGCACTCCCATGGCCCCTGCTACAGCCTCTTGTACCCCTTCCTTGAGTACCTCTGGTGCTCATTTTCGATTTCTGTATTATTTGAATTATAAATTTTATGCATCAATTTACAGTTCCAGTGTTTATTGCAGGATATTTTATGGAAAATATTATCAATAATTTAGAGCTTTGTTTTTGTAGATCGCAGTCTTACTACAGTTTTAGGTTACCCTAAACAGTGTATTTTAGTACAGACTATTGCGTACAGTGTTCTCAGTGTTTCAATTTAAATAGACAGTAGTTTTAGAGGACTTATAGAATCGACACTAGAGACTCAGTGTACCACACCTTCAGTAAAACACTTTCAAGTATTTCAAATCATTTAAAATAGTTCTTTTTCGAAATTCCAAGTTTTAAAAGAAACTGAATTCACAGCTGAGTTTTGTAACTTAGCTCTGATACCACTAAATGTAACACCTTAAACCCAGCCTATACGTTATGGCTGAATCTGCGATGCCACATTGAAGTGTGATTTGAAAAGTATCGTTCTATTGCAAAATTCTTACTATATAATTCGTTGTTAAAAACTCAAATGGGCTTAGCAAAAAGTTTAATCATTATAGATTGTTACTGTACTTTAAAAACAATGTTTGCTTGTGGAAGCTTTGAAAGTATGTTGCAAAGGAGTGGTGCTGATACGGGGTTGCGCGCGGACCAAGATCGAGTTGCCAAGTCACGGGAAACTCCTACGAAAACCCTAAACAATCAGATCCGAAACGAAACAGAAAAATTAAAAGATTAGAACTTTGAATTTCCAGATCTGAAATAAAATCCCCAAATCAGCAAAGAATCAAATTGAGAATAGAAATAAGTGTTAGGGCTCTTGAAACCCTCAAGGAGATTGTTATTCTGCCCAATTGAACATCAAGATAGTTTTCCCCAAATTTCGACAATCTAATTTCACCCAAAAAGAGTATGGAAAAACCCTAGAAATTGGGGATTTTTGGGCTAATTCCTTAAGATAGAAAAAGGCTGAAAACACAATAAGAACAGAAAATAGATTAGATAATGATTGAGCACAAGTAGAAATAAAGAAAGAATTGACAGTAAGAAATTAAAAGATAAGTCCTAAGAAGCCTTGAAATCTCGAAAGATCTCACAACTCCCTTCAAACGGCTCTAATCTCCCCTCCAAAGAATATCAATGGCAAGAAGAAGGTTGAAGATGGCTCCCACAATCAAAAAGATTGTTAAAACAACTTCTAAAGAAAACTCAAGAGAAAATCCTTGAAGAACTCAAAGAGAATTTTCACTCAAATCAAATCTGAAATTTTCAATGTAATTGTAATGTAATGTAGGGTGGCTGGCCAAGCCATATAAATAGGCCTTTCAAATGTTTTCCTAATTTAATTAGAACACTAAAACTAAAACTAAAAAAAAACTCCTAATTATTTTAATATGGAAATTCGGCCAAGGGTCTTTTATTTGGGACTCTTGGACTGAATATAAAAATTTAAACTAAGTAAAATAAATAAATAAATAAATAAAAATAAAACGTTACAACTTGGGCCACTTAGACAATTTGGCCTGATTTTCAACTAAGTATGGGTGGATTTCTTGATTGGGCTTGGAATCTTCTTATTGGGCCTTGCCCTCAAGAATTTGGGCTTTTGTGACTCGTATCATTCCCCCCTTCCTTAAAAAGATTCGTCCTCGAATCTGAAAAATCAAATGAACTCGACTTTCCTCTATCGAACGGGACTAATGGCAATTGAGTCCACTGAAAAGAATAGCCATGAGATAGTAAATAGCAACGGAAACAAGCTTGTAGTCCAATCATAAGCATAACAGAACAGGTATAACGCATGTGAATGGACAGATTCAGATTACCATGCAAACAATCTAATTTACTCACCACTGCCTCGTCAAATATTTGAAACAAAGATGGACATGTTTTAAGGCATTCAGTCGTCTCACATTGTTCCCACAAACCGTGAATAAATTGCGAGTAATAAATCAAATGGTAAACATAATCGTCACAAGTAGGTATTTGAAAAGATTCACATGGTTCACAGAGTTGCATAATCATACCATGCATTAATCGACGGTCTATAGATTCACTCACACATGCATTATCAAAAACAAGAATCTTTTTATCAACCATCAAAACAGATAGATCATCAATAAATAAAATAGGACAGTCAAGCACGTTTCGATCTAAGTGTTCATCAACACGATCTTTATCACTATCCGAGGAGTACAAAAGTGTTTCAAAGGTTTCAAGCATCTTACCTCGATAAGCAGAAGAATAAGGGTCGATTTTACCTTTTTCATTTAAAACAAACCTTCGCTCATGGGGGGCATAGTGTAGTCGAATCTCCGTTGTTGAGTTAACCTTTGTCAAATGGAACTCAAACTTCATGTACAACCACATAAACTGTTTAAGGCACGAATATAAATTGAAAACAAATTTGGAAAATTTCGTTACCTTATTCTCCAAAACAGATTTGGACAAATTCGAGGATTTTACACAAGGTAAATCAAGAGAATAACAAATCACGCTTCTTTTCGTAATGACTTTATCAACCACAATCGAAGAGTAACAATTAATCGGATCAAAATGAGGGGATCTTTTAAGAACTAAGTCACCAAAAGTTTTATCAATAATTTTCAAATCTGCACTGGACTCGGTTTCTAAAATTTCCTTACCTCGCTTACCTTCGGGATCATGTAGTGTGATTTCATCTTTGCCTAAGTTGATCGTATGAAAGCGTCTTTCATTTGAGAGGTATTGAAGTTGAAAGTTATCTTTCGATCTTTCAGGAACCTGAAAAGTAGCAACACAAGAAAAATTCATATCTTGGTTAGTGGAAACATTCCTCACTAGCCTTTCCTCGTCTTTTTCTTTTGTTTCTTTTTCTAACTCATTTTCTCTTCTTTCTTCAACTTCTTTTTCAAATTTCTTTTCTGTTTCACATTCCTTTTCACTCTCAATCTCTTTTTGCTCTTTTTCATTCTCTTTTTCTTTTTCCTCACTTGTTTTAACAGAATTTCTCAGTTTGATTTGGTCCTCATGGACTTGGTCCGGAGTGAGCGGCACTAAGGTAAGTTTCTTTCCTTGATGCTTGAAAGAATACCTATTGGTACAACCATCATGAGTGACTTTTCGATCCAGTTGCCATGGTTCTCCTAGCAATAAATGGCAGGCTTGAATAGGTACTACGTCGCACACGACTTCGTCTTGATATTTACCGATAGAAAAGGTGATGCGCACTTGTTGAGTGACCTTAAATTGGCCTTCGTTGCTAAGCCCTTGTAGTTGATAAGGTTGTGGATGCTTGGTAGTGGTTAAGCAAAGCTTTTCCACCATCGTCGTGCTGGCTATGTTCGAGCAACTTTCACCATCAATAATAACTCTACAAAGCTTACCTTGTACGTGGAAGCGAGTATGAAAGAGATGTTCTCGTTGCTGCTCGCTCTTTGGTTTTGCCAAAGATGATTGTCCATGATCATGACAATCATCATCCATTCTAGGGACACGTTGAGGGTTGCACCTATGGGGCTGGTTATCCCTATCTTCCTTAATTGGATCTCGATATTGATGTTTTTGATTCACTCGTACCTCATTCAAAGTAGTATTCAATGCTTGAAGTGTAGCATTTATTTGTGTGATTGCAGCAGTATGTCTGTCTAACTGTTGTTGGACTTTCATAAGTGCATCATTATTATCACCTTTAGACATCTTCAAAACCTGTAAAAAATAAACACTCAACAGTCAAAAATAAAAGTTAGCAAACCTCACCATTAATCACTCAAAAAGAAAAATCAAATTCTCAATGAGGTAGAATTCAATCTTGTGAGTTCTTTATCAAAGTTTATATCAACCAATTAGAGAGTGGATGAACCGATCTACCAAAGAATCCTAATGTGCACTAGGATGCCAAAAACTGACGAGACACCAATTGATTCGTGTTGCACCGAGGAAGAATTGGGCACACGTTTAAATCCTACTAACACAAAAAACAAGAAGGTGTTAGATATTGTAAAGGGAGAATAAAAAGCAAACAAATGAAAACCTACAGCTAAGAATCAATAAAAATTGTTGAAAACAGAAAACCCGAAAAACTGCGGAGTAACTTGACAACTTCGTTCGAGGTGTTCCCGATCTCAAAAAATCACAAAATTAAATCTGGAATGTCTTCAAATATTGAATTTTTGATCTGGAAAATTTGGGCACCAAATTCAACCCGCTGAATATTTTTTTAATTTTTTATTGGATTTCGTATTTTTTCAATTTTTTGAATTTTTTGACTTATTTTTTTGCGGGAAATATTTTTTTATATTCAATAACAGTGCCAAAAATATGTATGTAAAATTTCAGATCAATCAGAAAACGTTTACCCACTCAAATGAATTTTTTTCAAAAATTTTTCTGGGTAAAACTGCTGTTTGTAATTTAAAAAATAGAGATCAGTTTAGAAATCAACCAAGAACACCCAAAACGCCCAAAATCTGATACCAAATGATACGGGGTTGCGCGCGGACCAAGATCGAGTTGCCAAGTCACGGGAAACTCCTACGAAAACCCTAAACAATCAGATCCGAAACAAAACAGAAAAATTAAAAGATTAGAACTTTGAATTTCCAGATCTGAAATAAAATCCCCAAATCAGCAAAGAATCAAATTGAGAATAGAAATAAGTGTTAGGGCTCTTGAAACCCTCAAGGAGATTGTGATTCTGCCCAATTGAACATCAAGATAGTTTTCCCCAAATTTCGACAATCTAATTTCACCCAAAAAGAGTATGGAAAAACCCTAGAAATTGGGGATTTTTGGGCTGATTCCTTAAGATAGAAAAAGGCTGAAAACACAATAAGAACAGAAAATAGATTAGATAATGATTGAGCACAAGTAGAAATAAAGAAAGAATTGACAATAAGAAATTAAAAGATAAGTCCTAAGAAGCCTTGAAATCTCGAAAGATCTCACAACTCCCTTCAAACGGCTCTAATCTCCCCTCCAAAGAATATCAATGGCAAGAAGAAGGTTGAAGATGGCTCCCACAATCAAAAAGATTGTTAAAACAACTTCTAAAGAAAACTCAAGAGAAAATCCTTGAAGAACTCAAAGAGAATTTTCACTCAAATCAAATCTGAAATTTTCAATGTAATTGTAATGTAATGTAGGGTGGCTGGCCAAGCCATATAAATAGGCCTTTCAAATGTTTTCCTAATTTAATTAGAACACTAAAACTAAAACTAAAAAAAAAACTCCTAATTATTTTAATATGGAAATTCGGCCAAGGGTCTTTTATTTGGGACTCTTGGACTGAATATAAAAATTTAAACTAAGTAAAATAAATAAATAAATAAATAAAAATAAAACGTTACAACTTGGGCCACTTAGACAATTTGGCCTGATTTTCAACTAAGTATGGGTGGATTTCTTGATTGGGCTTGGAATCTTCTTATTGGGCCTTGCCCTCAAGAATTTGGGCTTTTGTGACTCGTATCAGGTGTTTTGAAAGCATTTAATCTTATGAAAAACCACGACCTACTTCTAACAAACATGATCCAAGATAAATAAAACCCAAATCAAAAGTAAAAATTTAAAAATGCCCTATTACATAACAAATACCCTAAACTAAATTACTTATAAAATTGAAGTTAAAAAGTGAAAACAAGTTCGGTTGTGTTGTCACCGTCGAGTTCTTCGCAACATTGTCTCACCTAAGGATTACTTGCACAGAGAAGCAGAAGGGTGAGTTTATGCAAAATCAGTGTGTAATCCCCTATTAAACAAACAATCAGTCAAACAATAGGAAAATACAGTTTGGACTTTAGCCCATTTCAGTAACAGTCCAATAACAGTTAGGGCATTAACCCGATACATTATCAGTAGCAGTGTCGGTCTTAGCCCATTATAGTAGCAGTAATAGTAACAAAAATTCAATCAGAAGTCCTACCCATCCATCCTCTACACTCTACTCCGTCCAGCCCTACATTCCATGTGGGGATAAAATTGACCCACCCATCCCTACATTTCAAAATATAGCATTAGTTGCAGCACTAAACAGTATATGCAGCAGAGCTGCCAATATAGTACACTTCCTCTAAATATATCAAACCCACTCCCATGAAACATGTCATGTCATAATATCATATGTGTACGCAAAAAAATGTCATGCTCGAATACAGTCATACAAATCATAGAGGCATATTAGTCATTTTATCTCATAGGGGTATAACAGTCATTTTATCAGTATGGGATCTAAGTATACTTACCGACCTAGCAGTAGGTCCACAGTTGTCTCGGGCGACCCGTGCAACCTTTAGCAATCAATCAATGAAAATGGGCCCAAAGCCCATAATATAGCCCATGTGGGTCCACACACTTGTGTGGCCCACAAAGCCCGAAAATGGCCATAACTGTGAAAACCAAACAGCCTGGCCCAATAATCTCCACATGTTTGTATAGGGCCCACGTGCCCATGGACCCACACGACCCATTTTGGCCCAACATGGCCCAAAATGACTTAAGCCCATGAAATTGCTCATGGTGGCCTCTACGGTAGAACGCCAACATTTTGTACTTTCAATTCACCACATGAGCGAGCACATGCTTGTGTAGTGACACTAGTAATGTTTTTTGACTTTTGTCGATTTATGGTTGTATTAGTGTGATTACACACCTATTTAAGAAAATGCGCGAATAGCCCATGAGCACCAAACCTGCGTTCAATCAAGGTATTCTATTACTCGATTGACAAAGGGTTTAACCACCTCCCTTAATACAATTCCAACTTATCATAATACCTACCTTTGATTGAATAAAAATGGCTTAGTCCTCGTAGACTGCTGACTAAGATTGACCACATGTTCCTTGTCGAATACCTGCGTCACTAGTGAAATCCATTAGTATGATTGCTAAAACTCGTGAGTCGGATCAACCTATACTAATTAAAACATAAAACCCAATAATAGAGGATGTAGCATTCGGCCACACCAAAAGATGCAAGCCAACCAACCACAGTTAAACACAATAACTACAAACAGGGTTACCTTTGATCAAGCGATAAAGGAAAGGTTTCGATTGCTTCAGTATCGCTTGCAACTCCTACACTCCTCGAGAACTAGGAACCAGCGAACACCACACAAGAAAAAGAGAGATGAGATTCAGCAATAACAAAAGAAGAGTAATCAGCCTAAACAGTGCAAGAGAGGGGAGACTTGATAAAAGTTGAGAGAAAACAAGACGGAGTCGAATGCTTACCGATTTACCAGATAATACTTGCAAAAATTGAAACTAAAACAGTGAGATACAAAATTTGGCCAAAGTATCCTGATAAGAAGAGAGGAAAGAAAAATGTAATCGATTAAAGAGGTAATCAATTGAGCCAGGAAGAAGAAGAAAAGAATCGGTCAAGACTAAGGCTAAAGACCGAAAGGGTCAGAGAGAGAGAAGAAAGGAGGGTATTCGACAACAAAAGGTATCAAGGGAAAAAGGTTGTCAAAGAGTAGAGGGAGAATAACAAAAAAAACTGAGATAATCCCCAAAGTGAAAGTACCTGAAAGCACTAGCCAAAAAGCAAAAGATACCAAAAAACTTTCTAGCACAATTCGGCTTCAGAAACAAAGAGTGAGCAGAACCACAAGTTGGCAAAACCCAAAATGAAGTGACCAATTACCAACACATAGCCGAATTCTTGAGTGGCCAAAGCCCTATTCGGCTACAACTTCTTCACTTTCAAATCCCACGAAATCCTCCTAATATCACTCCACCATTATCTCATCAACCACCGAATTCAAACTCTCCTCAACGAGTAGTATTTCAGTCAACTTCCACCTCTCACATGGCAAGAAGAGAAAAAATAAAACACTCCTTGAGTACAGCGGGACTCAAACTCAAGACCCTTAATAGCAGCAACACGCCACTATCCCCTGACCAGCAGGCTTTTTATTCATGTTTTACCCATATTTATTTAAGAAGCCTACTGACTAGAGGTAAGGGTTATTCAAGTAAAACAAAATTTTGCACAAGTCAAAGCTCAAACTCTAGACTTCCCAAACACTTCCCAGGACACCTAACCACTTAAAAAAATCCCTAAAGGGGGGAGCAATGTAACATCCAGATTTTGGGCTTAATCAGAACAGTGGTTTCAGGACCACAAATCTGATGAGGAAACTTTTATTTTATTATATTTTAATGGTCTACAATTTCACGAAATGATTTTGTAAAAATTTCGTTCGAAAATTTCGACGTTTGGGCACTTAATTTAGTAAAAAGGACTAAATTGTAAAAAGTGCAAAAGTTGAGTTTTATATGTTAGAGGTGTCTAATTGTCATGAAATTTTAAATAGGAGGTCCTTAAATGGTAATTAAACCATTTCAAAACTTGTTGGATAAAAATGGCCTTGTTTGGGTAAAATTTGAAAGAATCGTAAAAAGGGCATTTTGGTCATTTAAGGGTAAAATGAATTAAAAGACAAATTTTAAACCCAAATGTGTCCCTTTCTTCTTGCTGCAGTAGAATGTACCAAGAGCATCCATGGTTAGGGTTTGGCCAAGCTTCCAAGCTTAATAGTAAGTGATTCTGAGCTCCGTTTTTAATGTTCTATGTATTTTTGAAATCCCGGTAACATGATTTGTTCATTTCTACCATTATTTTGAGTTAGGATTTATGTTTAAAAATTTACCCATGATTGATATGCATGTATTTTGATGTTTCATGGTAGAATATGAAGCTTGAAATTGTGTTAAACAATTTTTGCTAAGCTATTTTACGTGAAAACGAGTAAAAAGACATAATCGGTAAAAATACCTAATGTTCGTAAGTACATGTTAGAGTAAGAATTTGATGTTTCCATAGAAGGGAAAAATGATCATCATGTCATAAAACATAAGAAAATAGGAAGAAGTTTAATTTCCGAACCTTGGGGCAAAAGTGAAAATATGCAAAAGTTTAGGGGTCAAAATGAAACTTTTTTAAAATATGATTTTTAGACCCATATGAATAGTGTGACTAATTAGTAGGCTAAATGTGATATTATAGATCAAGGAAATCGAGATTTGGGCTTAAATCGGGAAATTACAAGGTTATAGACTAGAATGGTAAATTGCCATTTTTGGATCCGAGGTAAGTTTGTACGTAAATAATTTATCGATTCTTTTTATTTTATTATATTTTGTTATCATATGAAATGTGGCTACCTATAGAATGACTATTTGTTGTAAATTGCAAATTGAAAAAGGACTATGAATAAATTGTAACATGTTGGAAAGTGAGGAATTTTCTGGTTGAGCCTTCTGAATAGAAACAATACGAATGATCTATTGTGAGGTCACGTTGTAGTATTAAGTGCAGGCTACTATGCGTACCTGATAACTTCAATCACGTGTGTAGTACTATGTGCAGGCTACTACATGTATCAGATGGTTAGGTCACGTGTGTAGTACTAAGTGCATGCTACTATGCGTACTAGATAGCTTTGGCTACAAGTGTTAAAATATGTGCAGGCAACTGAGTATCAATTATTATTCCGAAGAGTTCAACGGGAAAATCGACTAAGTAAAAATACATGTGAACATGATTATATGATGAATAAGTGCAGGTATATTTTTAAGAAAATTTTGAGCAATATGCTCGATATTTGAGTAAATTTCGATAAGACAAAATGGATTAAGGGAAATTATGTAAGAGTGAATTTTAGTAGTAAAACAGTGTTGGAAAGCAGCAGTTGTGTGACTTTGAAAATTCACCAAAAATTGTGTAAGTTGAATTAAATTTCAAATAAATTATGGAATTAAATCTTAATGATTCTATATTTATATAAAAGAAATAGGGGGAGCAAAAGAGTTATATATTATGTGATATTCTAATTTTTGTGAGACAGTGTCAGAATGAACTTGAGATCCCCTATTCTGACTTAGAAAAGTTTTTAAAAATTGTAGAAAAATAATTATGGGTTATAAGTTATATTATTAGAATCCTTAATGAGTCTAATTTTAGGAGAAAGATACGATAACATTATTTGAGTCTCGTACTATGAAATAAATAAATTTTAGTGAAGAAAGGTTGAAGCTGTCTAACAGCGAAACAGGGGAGACTTTGAATAATAAACTGTACTTATTGGTTGGACCAAAAATTCTGAAAATTTTATGATGGAAATATATATGAGTATATTTTCTGGGAAAATTTACGGATCTTAATTTGGAGTTTCGTAACTCCAGATATAAATGATTTACTAACTGTAACGCAAGAAAGTAGCTTAACCAGAACATGTGTAAATGTACAATTGGGTTACTTTTACAATGGAAAACATGTTAGTAAATTGCTTATTATTTTCATGTGAGCTTACTAAGCGTAAATCTTATGCCCTCTTTTCCATTTCTTTTAGTGTTGTCAGGTTAGCTCCGGGTTGGAGATCGTCGGAGGCAGCATCACGCTATCAAGCCAACACCTTGAGAGTATAAACACATATGCTAGAATTATCAAGTGAGTAGTATGTATAGGGACTTAGTTTTATAACATGTGTGTTATAGGCTTCAACGGCCTATATAAGGGACGATATGCATGTGTTTAAGATGTTTTAATTTTGGGCAAAAATTTTGTGGGCCAATTTTGCATCGCCTCAAAATTTACCAGGTCAAAACAGATGAGGGTATTGTTGTTGCATCGCCTCCTCAGGTTCTCGCTTGGTCTCCTCTGAGCTGTGATTATGCCAAAGTACCTTAACCAATGGAATAGACTTGTTTCTTAACACTTTTACATCACGCTCTAGAATCTGAACTGGTTCTTCTCGAAAGTTAGATTGGCCTAACCTCAATCTCCTCAGTCAAAACAACATACGTGGGATCAGAGCAGTAACGCCTCAGCATGGAGACGTGAAACACATCGTGAATTCGGTCCAACTCTGGTGGTAACTCAAGTTGATAGGCAATCGGTGTCACACGTTTAAGTATGCGATAAGGCCCAATGAACCTAGCGCTTAGCTTGCCCTTCCAACCAAACCTAAATACCTTCTTCCATGGCGAGACCTTGAGAAAGACAAAGTCCCCCATAGAATATTCAATTTCCATACGCTTCAAATCTGTATACGACTTTTATCTGTTAGATGCCGCCTTCAGTCGATCCTGAATCAGTCTATCTTTGTCCTCTGTATCAGAAACCAACTTAGGACCCAGAACACACCGCTCACCTAGCTTAGTCCAATAAGAAGGAGTACGACACCTACGACCATATAATGCCTTGTAAGGTGCCATTTGTATGCTAGACTGACAGCTATTGTTATAAGCAAACTCCACTAGCGGCAAGTAATCCTCCCAACTGCCTCAGAAATCAATCACACAACTCCTTAAAATGTCCTCTAGTCTCTGAATCACCTTCTCTAACTGACCATCTATCAGAGGATGGAACGCAGTACTGAAGTCCAACCTTGTACCCAAAGCCTCGTGCAACTTTTTCCAAAACCAAGACATTAAACGAGGATCTCTATTAGATATTATAGAAACTGATACCCTATGTAGTCTCACTATCTCAGACATATACAGTTTAGCCATCTGTATGCTAGACTGGTAGCTATTATTATACACAAACTCTACTAGAGGCAAGTAGTCCTCCCAACTGCCTCAAAAATCTATTACATAATTCCTTCACATGTCTTTCAGTATCTGGATCACCCTTTCTGACTGACAATCTGTCTGAGGATGGAATGCAGTACTGAAGTCTAACCTTGTACCCCAGTGCTTCATGCAGCTTCTTCTAAAATCAAGACGTGAAGCGAGGATCTCTATTAGAAATTATGGAAACCGGTACCATATGCAGTCTCACTATTTCATCCACATATAGCTTAGCAGCTTCTGCAACAAATAATCAGTACAGACTGGTATGAAATGGGCAGATTTGGTCAATCAGTCCGCGATGACCGATACTGAGTCATTTCTAGAAGGTGTTAGGGGCAACCCATTTATAAAATCCATAGTTACTCTCTCCTACTTCCAAAGTGGAATCTTGGCTGGCTGAAGTAATCTTGAAGGCAACTGATGTTCCATCTTAACCTGCTGGCAAGTTAGGCATTTACTCACAAAGTTGATAACTTCACGCTTAAGACCTATATAACTCATGAAGGTCTCGGTACATCTTATTTCCACCAGGATGCATAGCATAAGGACTATTATGTGCCTCTCGCAGTACAGACTGCCTCAGATTAGTATCTTTTGGTACACAAACTCACTCACGGAAATAGAGTACTTTTTCACTATTCAGTCTAAAATCTACTATTTCAGAACTCTCAATCTGCTGGAAATGAGGACCTAGTGACTCATCTTCCAACTGTTTACCCTTAATTTGTTTGATCCATATCAGTTTAACTTAGAGTTCAACCAACAAGCTACCATCATCAAATAAACTGAGATGAGCAAACATCGCCCTAGATCAGTCATAGCTTTACAACTCAGCATGTCGGCCACCACATTGGCCTTACCAGGATGGTATTCAATCGAACAGTCATAATCCTTAAGCAGCTCAATCCATCTACACTACCTAAGATTTAGCTCCTTCTGAGTGAGGAGATACTTAAGGCTCTTGTGATCCGTGTAAATGATACACTTCTCACCATACAGGTAATGTCTCAAAATTTTTAGTGTGAATACCACCACAGCCAACTCCAACTCATGCGTCGGATAATTCGCCTCTTGAATCTTAAGCTGACGAGGTGCATATGCCACCACTTTACCCTTTTGTATCAACACATATCCTAAACTAACATGTGATACATCGCTGTAGATAGTGAATTCTTTCCGAAACTTTGGTTGTATTAAGATAGGGGCCTCAGTCAGAACTTTCTTAAGCTTCTCAAAACTTTCTTGTTTCCTATGAATCCAGTTAAACGGCACCCCTTTACGCAACAACTTAGTCAGAGGTGTAGCAATCAACGAAAACCCCTCCACATAACGTCGATAATACACTGCCAGACTTAGAAAACTTCGAATCTCAGATACCAACTTGGACTGCTTCCAATCCAGAACAACTTTAATTTTTCGAGGATCAACCCTAATCCCTTCAACAGATACCACATAACCCAGAAAAGTTACCCCTCGTAGCCAGAATTCACACTTGCTGAATTTAGCGTACAGTTATTTTTCCCTTAGAATTTGCAGAACCACTCGGAGATGTGCATCATGTTCATCCTCAGTTCTCGAATACACCAGAATGTCATCTATAAACACCACTACGAACTGATCCAGGTAGGGTTGGAACACTCGGTTCATAAAATCCATAAAAGCCACTGGTGCAATCATCAGTCCAAACGGCATCACTAGGAACTTTTAATGACCATAACGAGTCCTAAACGCAATCTTATAAACATCATCCTCTTTGCCTCTCAGCTGATGGTACCCCAATAGGAGATCAATCTTAGAGAAAATTGAAGCTCTTCGGAACAGGTCGAATAGATCGTCAATCCTCGGTATGGGGTACTTGTTCTTAATAGTCAATTTGTTCAGTTTCCGGTAGTTGATGCACATTTGCATGGATCCATCCTTCTTTTTCACAAATAAAATCGGTGCTCCCCACGGAGACACACTAGGGCGGATGAACCCTCGATCCAGTAATTCTTGAATCTGAGCCTTAAGCTCCATTATCTCTTTTGGTGCCATTCTATAAGGGACGATGGACGCCGGAGCTGTACCAGACATGAGCTCAACCCTAAACTCAACTTCACAGTTTGGAGGCAACCAAAGAAACCTTAAAATTTGAAACACCAATTAGGCTAAATACGCCTCACAACCCTTACGAACTAATTTCTCGGCCCTTAGTGCAGAAATCACATTTGGCAGATAATTCCGATGCTCCCCAATTACACCTACCTCATCACCCTCTGCAATTTTTAGTACCACCCGCTTAGCGGCACAATCTAAATTCACTTGATGCTTAACCGGCCAGTTCATGCCTAATATCAAATCAAATTCCCCAAAAGGGGGTTCCATTAAATCTGCCAAAAAGATCCTTCCTTGAACCTCTAATGGTACATCCTTAAACATTTTATTCACTCTCATTGACTATCCTAATGGACTTAACACAGTAACCACACTAGCAGTGTTTTCAACCATTGTACCCAAGTCTCAGACATAGTGCATGTTATATAGGAACGCGTAGACCCAATCTCAATCAATGCAGTATAAGGTACATTATGGATAAAGAAAGTACCCTAATAATATCTGGGACATCTTCGTCCTCTCGGTGATGTGTAGTATAAACCAGTGCCGGCTGCCTCGCCTCAGTATGACTGGCACCTTTGCCCGGTGCTCTACGACCATGACCCATACCATTTCTACCTCTGGCCTGACCATGGCCTCTCGGTGGTTGCTGAACACCTCTTGGCGGTTGAGCAGTACCCATACCATTAGCTTGCATCTGATCGGGCCTCCGTGGACAATCTCTGATACGGTGCTCCATAGATCTGCACCTCAAACATACCTTTAACGTTTTCTAGCACTCGCCCTGATGGCATCTCCCACAATCAGCGCAAGGCTGCAGCTCAAAAGCAGCAACAGGGGGCCCAACTCTGACTAGTCTATCAACTCTGGCCTTTTTCTTAGGCCTCTGAAATGAATTTGAGGGCTCTAAATTCGTCTTGTTCCTACCCTTTTCCTTCTCACGGTTTTGGCGCTCAGCGTGCTTCACACCCTTAGCGATTTTCACCTTATCGACCAAAGTAGAAAAATCTCTCTCCCTCTGCGGAGCTATCAAAATCCTTAAACTATCTCTAAGGCCACTCCCAAAATAAACACAGTGCTCATATTCAGTTTCTACCATCCCACGTGCATAGAGGCTTAATCGCAGAAATTTAGATTCATATTCAAGCATAGATTTATCCTCCTGGGTCAAATTCAGAAACTCTCTCCTCCGGGCATCTACATATTTCCCTTAGAATACAGTTTTGAAAAATTCCTAAGTCAACCGGTCGGGCTAAGTACCTTTTTTCACTGTAAGCCACCACAGATAGGCTTCATCTCGCAGCAACGACACTGCACCTTTTAATTTCTACTTTGGGGTGCAGTCGAGGTCATCCATGATCCTTTCTATGGCCTCAATCCAATACTCAGCCGCATTAGGGACAACTCCAACGATACCCCTAAAAATCTCAGCCCCATTAGACCGGAGTCATTTCGTAACCGACCCACGGCCCACAGTACCCGTATTAGGCCTAGTGACCCTTTCCAAAATTTGTAACATAGCTTGGGACAGTGCGTCGCCCCCAGCTACACGATCGTGTGACCCCTTCTTAGTCACAGGTGAAGCCGGTGCCTCTTTAGCTTTATTGTTAGACATGTGGCACGATACCAAAGACCTAGCCCGAGCACTCCCATGGCCCCTGCTACAGCCTCTTGTACCCCTTCCTTGAGTACCTCTGGTGCTCATTTTCGATTTCTGTATTATTTGAATTATAAATTTTATGCATCAATTTACAGTTCCAGTGTTTATTACAGGATATTTTATGGAAAATATCATCAATAATTCAGAGCTTTGTTTTCGTAGATCGCAGTCTTACTACAGTTTTATGTTACACTAAACAGTGTATTTTAGTACAGACTATTGCGTACAGTGCTCTCAGTGTTTCAATTTAAATAGACAGTAGTTTTAGAGGACATATAGAATCGACACCAGAGACTCAGTGTACCACACCTTCAGTAAAACACTTTCAAGTATTTCAAATCATTTAAAATAGTTCTTTTTCGAAATTCCAAGTTTTAAAAGAAACTGGATTCACAGCTGAGTTTTGTAACTTAGCTCTGATACCACTAAATGTAACACCCTAAACCCAGCCTATACGTTATGGCTGAATCTGCGATGCCACATTGAAGTGTGATTTGAAAAGTATCATTCTGTTACAAAATTCTTACTATATAATTCGTTGTTAAAAACTCAAGTGGGCTTAGCAAAAAGTTTAATCATTATAGATTGTTACTGTACTTTAAAAACAATGTTTGCTTGTGGAAGCTTTGAAAGTATGTTGCAAAGGAGTGGTGTTTTGAAAGCATTTAATCTTATGAAAAACCACGACCTACTTCTAACAAACATGATCCAAGATAAATAAAACCCAAATCAAAAGTAAAAATTTAAAAATGCCTTATTACATAACAAATACCCTAAACTAAATTACTTATAAAATTGAAGTTAAAAAGTGAAAACAAGTGTGGTTGTGTTGTCACCGTCGAGTTCTTCGCAACATCGTCTCACCTAAGGATTACTTGCACAGAGAAGCAGAAGGGTGAGTTTATGCAAAATCAGTGTGTAATCCCCTATTAAACAAACAATCAGTCAAACAATAGGAAAATACAGTTTGGACTTTAGCCCATTTCAGTAACAGTCCAATAACAGTTAGGGCGTTAACCCGATACATTATCAGTAGCAGTGTCAGTCTTAGCCCATTACAGTAGCAGTAATAGTAACAAAAATTCAATCAGAAGTCCTACCCATCAATCCTCTACACTCCACTCCGTCCAGCCCTACACTCCATGTGGGGATAAAATTGACCCACCCATCCCTATATTTCAAAATATAGCACTAGTTGCAGCACTAAACAGTATATGCAGCAGAGCTGCCAATATAGTACACTTCCTCTAAATATATCAAACCCACTCCCATGAAACATGTCTTGTCATAATATCATACGTGTACGCAAAAAAATGTCATGCTCGAATACAGTCATACAAATCATAGAGGCATATTAGTCATTTTATCTCATAGGGGTATAACAGTCATTTTATCAGTATGGGATCTAAGTATACTTACCGACCTAGTAGTAGGTCCACAGTCGTCTCGGGCGACCCGTGCAACCTTTAGCAATCAATCAATGAAAATGGGCCCAAAGCCCACAATATAGCCCATGTGGGTCCACACGCTTGTGTGGCCCACAAAGCCCGAAAATGGCCATAACTGTGAAAACCAGACAGCCTGGCCCAATAATCTCCACATGTTTGTTTGGGGCCCACGTGCCCATGGACCCACACGACCCATTTTGGCCCAACATGGCCCAAAATGACCTAAGCCCATGAAATTGCTCATGGTGGCCTCTACGGTAGAACGCCCACATTTTGTACTTTCAATTCACCACAGGAGCGAGCACATGCTTGTGTAGTGACACTAGTAATGTTTTTTGACTTTTTTCGATTTATGGTTGTAGTAGTGTGATTACACACCTATTTACGAAAATGCACAAATAGCCCATGAGCACCAAACCTACGTTCAATCAAGGTATTCTATTACTCGATTGACAAAGGGTTTAACCACCTCCCTTAATAAAATTCCAACTTATCATAATACCTACCTTTGATTGAATAAAAATGGCTTAGTGCTCGTAGACTGCTGACTAAGATTGACCACATGTTCCTTGTCGAATACCTGCGTCACTAGTGAAATCCATTAGTATGATTGCTAAAACTCGTGAGTCGGATCAACCTATACTAATTAAAACATAAAACCCAATAATAGAGGATGTAGCATTCGGCCACACCAAAAGATGCAAGCCAACCAACCACAGTTAAACACAATAACTACAAACAGGGTTACCTTTGATCAAGTGATAAAGGAAAGGTTTCGATTGCTTCAGTATCGCTTGCAACTCCTACACTCCTCGAGAACTAGGAACCAGCGAACACCACACAAGAAAAAGAGAGATGAGATTCAGCAATAACAAAAGAAGAGTAATCAGCCTAAACAGTGCAAGAGAGGGGAGACTTGATAAAAGTTGAGAGAAAACAAGAAGGAGTCGAATGCTTACCGATTTACCAGATAATACTTGCAAAAATTGAAACTAAAACAGTGAGATACAAAATTTGGCCAAAGTATCCAGATAAGAAGAGAGGAAAGAAAAATGTAATCGATTAAAGAGGTAATCAAATGAGCCAGGAAGAAGAAGAAAAGAATCGGTCATGACTAAGGCTAAAGACCGAAAGGGTCAGAGAGAGAGAAGAAAGGAGGGTATTCGACAACAAAAGGTATCAAGGGAAAAAGGTTGTCAAAGAGTAGAGGGAGAATAACAAAAAAAACTGAGATAATCCCCAAAGTGAAAGTACCTGAAAGCACTAGCCAAAAAGCAAAAGATACCAAAAAACTTTCTAGCACAATTCGGCTTCAGAAACAAAGAGTGAGCAGAACCACAATTTGGCAAAACCCGAAATGAAGTGACCAATTACCAACACATAGCCGAATTATTGAGTGGCCAAAGCCCTATTCAGCTACAACTTCTTCACTTTCAAATCCCACGAAATCCTCCTAATATCACTCCACCATTATCTCATCAACCACCGAATTCAAACTCTCCTCAACGAGTAGCATTTCAGTCAACTTCCACCTCTCACATGGCAAGAAGAGAAAAAATAAAACACTCCTTGAGTACAGCGGGACTCAAACTCAAGACCCTTAATAGCAGCAACACGCCACTATCCCCTGACCAGCAGGCTTTTTATTCATGTTTTACCCATATTTATTTAAGAAGCCTACTGACTAGAGGTAAGGGTTATTCAAGTAAAACAAAATTTTGCACAAGTCAAAGCTCAAACTCAAGACTTCCCAAACACTTCCCAGGACACCTAACCACTTACAAAAATCCCTAAAGGGGGGAGCAATGTCACATCCCGATTTTGGGCTTAATCGGAACAGTGGTTTCAGGACCACAAATTTGATGAGGAAACTTTTATTTTATTATATTTTTATGGTCTACAATTTCACGAAATGATTTTGTAAAAATTTCGTTCGAAAATTTTGACGTTTGGGCAATTAATTTAGTAAAAAGGACTAAATTGTAAAAAGTGCAAAAGTTGAGTTTTATATGTTAGAGGTGTCTAATTGTCATGAAATTTTAAATAGGAGGTCCTTAAATGATAATTAAACCATTTCAAAACTTGTTGGATAAAAATGGCCTTGTTTGGGTAAAATTTGAAAGAATAGTAAAAAGGGCATTTTGGTCATTTAAGGGTAAAATGAATTAAAAGACAAATTTTAAACCCAAATGTGTCCCTTTCTTCTTGCTGCAGCAGAATGTACCAAGAGCATCCATGGTTAGGGTTTGGCCAAGCTTCCAAGCTTAATAGTAAGTGATTCTGAGCTCCGTTTTTAATGTTCTATGTATTTTTGAAATCCCGGTAACATGATTTGTTCATTTCTACCATTATTTTGAGTTAGGATTTATGTTTAAAAATTTACCCATGATTGATATGCATGTATTTTGATGTTTCTGAAGTCCAAAGTTTTCTAGGACTTGCTAGTTATTACAAACGGTTCGTGAAAGGTTTTTCAATGATTGCAGCTCCGATGACAAAGTTATTGCAGAAAGATGTTAAGTTCGAGTGGTTAAAGAAGTGCTAGAAAAGTTTTAATCATTTAAAAGCTCTTTTGATCGAAGCTCCAGTGCTAGTTCAACTAGAATCGGGTAAAGAATTTGTTATCTATAGTGATGCATCTTTAAATGGTTTGGGTTGTGTTCTAATGCAAGAAGGCAAAGTTATAGCTTATGCCTCTAGACAGTTGAAGCCACATGAAAAAAACTATCCGACACACGACCTAGAATTGGCAGCCATTGTGTTTGCATTAAAAATTTGGCGTCACTATCTTTTCGGTGAAGAATGTCATGTTTATTCTGATCATAAAAGCCTAAAATACTTGATGACTCAGAAAGATCTAAATTTGAGACAATGTTGATGGTTGGAATTGCTAAAAGACTACGAGCTTGTGATTGACTATCATCCGGGAAAGGCTAATGTTGTTGCTGATGCTTTAAGCCAAAAATCACTGTTTGCTTTGTGTGCAATGAATGCGTATATGGCCATGTCTGATAATGGATCGATAGTAGCTGAATTGAAAGCAAGACCGTTATTTATTCAACAAATTTGTGATGCCAAGAAGGTTGATAATGAGTTGATCGCAAAACGAGCTCAGTCTGAGACAGATTCAAATTCAGAATTCAGAGTTGGTGCTAATGATTGTTTGAGATTCAGAGACCGAATATGCATTTTGAGGAATTTAGAGTTGATACAGATGTTTTGAAAGAATCTCATAGCAGTCGGTTATCTGTTCATCCATGAAGTATAAAAATGTATAATGAGCTGAAACAGCTTTATTGGTGGCATGGTATGAAATGAGACATTTCTGACTTTGTTGCAAGGTGTTTAGTCTGTCAACAAGTAAAAGCTGAACATTAGGTGCCTTCAGGATTACTTCAACCTATTATGATACCTAAGTAAAAGTGGGATAGAGTCACGATGAATTTTGTATCTGGTTTACCGTTAACACTGAGCAGGAAAGATGTAATCTGGGTTGTTGTTGATATATTGACTAAATCGGATCATTTTGTTCTGGTACGTACAGACTACTCACTTGATAAGCTGGCTGAATTGTATGTTTCTCAGATTGTGAGATTACATGGTGTGTATATATCTATTGTTTCGGATAGAGATCCAAGATTTACATCGCGGTTTTGGAAGAAACTGCAAGATGCACTAGGTATGAAATTACATTTCAGTACTGCTTTCCATCTGCAAACAGATAACCAGTCTGAGCGAATTATTCAGATACTTGAGGATATGTTGAGATGTTGTATTCTTGAGTTTGAAGGTACATGGAAACGATACCTACCTCTGATTGAATTTGCATATAATAATAGCTTTCAATCAAGTATCAAAATGGCACCTTATGAAGCTTTGTATGGTCGTAAATGTTGTACACCGTTTATACTGGACTGAGCTCAGTGAAAATAAGATACCCGGGGTCGATTTGATTAGAGAAACTGAACAGAAAGTGGAAGTGATCCGTGAAAGTCTGAAAGCAACGTCAGATCGACAGAAATCTTATGCAGACTTGAAACGTAAAGATATAGAGTTTCAGATCGGAGATAAAGTCTTCTTGAAAGTCTCACCATGGAAGAAAATACTCAGATTCAGTCGTAAAGGCAAATTGAGTTTGAGGTTTATTGGGCCGTATGAGGTTATAGAGCGTATCGGGTCGATTGCTTACAAACTATTGTTGCCATCTGAGTTCGAAAAATGTAACACCCCGAACCCGAAACCGACACCGGAGTCGAACACGAGGTGTTAACTGACTTTAACCCCTTATACAATTTATTTTCCAGACACTGCCCAATCTGTGTACTAGTCGTTTTAAAAATCATATCTTGAGTTTCGTAACTCAAAAATCAGTTCCGTAATTTTTCCCAGAAACTAGACTCATGTGCCCATCTATGTAATTTTTCTAGAATTTTTGGTCGGGCCAATTAGTACAGTTTATTAGTCAAAGTCTCCCAAGTTGCAGGGGTCGACTACACTGACCTTTGCCCATTACGACTTGGATATCTCCCTGCACGGGGCTTCAATACTGATGCCGTTTCTTTCTATGAAAACTAGACTCAGAGAGGAATCTGTACATATATGGTACGACCCCTAATTATCTCTGGTTAATTTATAATGAATTTCCAAATCGGAGCAGGGAATCCAGAAACCGTTCTGGCCCTGTCCCACTATAATCTGATTATCTCTTAATATACTGCCCATATGATCTTTTCGTTACTTCCTCATGAAAGCAGACTCATCGAGCTTCGATTACATAATTTATTCATCAATTAATTCCACTCCTACTATTTTTAGTGATTTTTCAATCTCATGACACTGCTGCTGCCAGCATCTGTTACGAAAGTGACTAGGTCCATCTCATGCCTACCCTTGATCCAACTCAATCGAACATTCGTGCCATTTTCGCATGGCTTAAAGTTTACATGCCAAAATTCAAACACAACGTAATAGCTTATACATGCCAAAATGTTCTTCTAAGCCAACTAAGAAGAAAGTACCAAAACTTGCTATCTGGTGTGATGACTTCGATGACGGCCTGACCCCGCAAAAATAGATGAGTCCAAGCAACCTATAATGGGTGACAAGGAAACACCGAGTGAGTTTATAACTCAGTAAGTCATAAGCAATGCACTACCATCCATCAATAACATTATCACAAGAGGAAACAGAATGGAACGAGACAATTTACTCCATCCATACCGAACCATACCATAGTTCCTCCAACCTATCGATTCAATTTCATATCAATTCATGCATTCACAATCCATATACTCATCAATAGGACATTGAAGCATTTCCATAAATCAATTTATTTTCGTTACAATCAAACAACAAAACGGCCTTTCACCCATCCTACGATAAATTTTATGTACGTGACTTCAAGTATAGTTGTCACATAGGTTCAACTTACCGAGCTCAACACCAAGTATAAGCATAGCACATATTAGCCATGTACTCAAGACACTTACCCGATCCGCTGTCCGCGATCGACTCAATAGTGTCGCACACATAGTGTCCATAATGATTCACGAATGTATATTGAGCCCGCACACTCAGTGCTATATAATCAACTCGCACACTTAGTGCTACGTAATCAAATCGCACACTTAGTGCTACATAGTCAAACTCGCACACTTAGTGCCGCATGTCAATTCGCACACTTAGTGCATCATATCATTACCACTTAGTGCACTCA